>NW_004955402.1:59854092-59870882 GCF_000276665.1 Chinchilla lanigera | reverse complement strand
GGCGCGGCCGGGCTCTGGGGCCGAGGCACTGCGGAGGCCAGGTAATTGGTTTCTATTTTAAACTTCACTTTGTTCTGCTGGAGGCTGGGTGGTGGGAAAGGCGTGGTCCCCGAGGACGGTTACATAAGTCTTCACACCTGAGTCGGGTCCTACGCCCCGAGAGGGGCAGGTTTGGGGTGGGGGAGGCCGGTGGGCGCCTAGGTCAGGCATCTCGGCGAGGGGCGCCGTGTGTTGGTTTGTGACCTGCTAATGGGACCGGAGCAGTTTCCTCCGAGATAAGTAGGAGGCCGAAGTAGTCTTCTGGATTGTTTCTAAAGCCCAGATGTGCCGGTGGCCGGGGCCAGGCCTTCCAGAGGTGTCCACTGTGTAACAAAGAACGGGGCCCCGGGACCCCCCAACCCCCTCTGCGCCGACTTAACGAGCAAGTCACAGAAGGAACTTTAGACAGGCCTTAATTATACACACTACGCGGGCATTTCCCTGAGCCCCGGCCATTAAGTATTGGATCTTGATTAGAGACGATTTAAAAATGGATGTGAGTTGAGCAGAGTACAGCAAAGTGGATAGCACATCACCAGGCTCTTTCCCAGATTACGTTTTAAACCACCCTTTTAATATGATTGAAGTATTTTGCTTTAGGAATGTTTCTTTAAGAGACTAGGCATGCGTGTGCTATTCGATAGGGTACTTGCTACTGCCTTGTAAAGAAAAAAAGCTCTTTTTATTATTTGTTTGTTCCTCCTTCATTTTCCCTTGCACTCATTATTTGTGGCGTCGAAAGACCTGAATTTTATTTACACAGACTGGCCAGAATGGAATACACCACGTAGCACCATTGTGCATGAACCGCGCTCCCCCAGTCAAATTGGAGTAGGGCTCAGCTTGGTGTCAGTGGTGTGTGCAGCTGGGTCAGTCAGGGGTTGGCGACATCTTTAGTTTCACAGGAGTGACCCCATAGCCATCTTGAATGGATTCCAGATAAACTGAGCGCGCCCCAAGACTCACAGGTATTTTGGTAATTAAATTAGAATTTTGATGTGTTAAGGTGCTAACGTGTCTAATTTTTCCTTAATTCATCAGTAAGATTTTGTCTTCTTACAGTTGCTAATTTGAATATACTGAAATATTCAGGGCATATTAACATTCTAAAAAATAGCATCCCGAGCCCATCTGTAATAAAGCTAACCAAAACTGTTGGCCATGCCTTAATGAAACAAAACACCAGCGTGGTTTATTTGGTAGCGACTCTGTTTTCCACAGTGAATGGAGAGAAAGGAGATTTGCTTATTTGTGTTTCTGAGAGCTTTTATCACAGTAGTCTTCCCAAATGGCGCAATATACTGAACCAATGTAGGGTCAAGAACTTTTTTAGGATGTGTACTTGATAACTGCTGATGTCTTGAGGGATAGCTTATATTACCAAGTGTTTTAATATTGTTATTTGGAGACAGTGTTTAGAGGTAACTAAATTTAGAGATAAAAATTTCCTGGGATTCTAAAGTCCTGCAATTCTAACTTTATAAGATGTCTCTAGGATGGAAATTAAGTGAATAAAAACAGAAAGTCCTTAAAATACAAAACAGCAACCCCCAAACAAACAAAAAAAAAAACCGGTCACAGTGTTAAAAGCACTTTGTCTCTATGTCCACCTCAGGAGATATTTGAGTTTTATAAGTGGAGCATTTGATGTGATTAAGCTTAGCAACAATTATGTGAAAAAAAAGATTCTTTAAAGAGTACTTTGAAGAGAGGAATACTCTTAACAGATAGCTTCCAGTCTTCTCAAATGGGGAAAAATGATAATACAGCCTCACAACTTAAGTAGAGTTTAGCCATGCGTGGGTCTTGAAAAACCAGTAGTTTATTGAGCTGTTGTGGATTTTATCTATTCTTCTTTCCAGGCTCTGTATGGGTTTTATTCATAGTTAACCAGAAGGAATCTTTGAAAAAGGGTTTTGTGGGAGTGGCTTCAAGTCTTACTGGAGATTGTGTTTAGAGTTTCAGCTGCATTATACCTTAATGCCATAGAAATAGGAAACTGAAATATAAGCTGATTACGTTCAGCAGGAGGGAGCCTGCCCCAGCCTGTGCACTTTCCTCTTGCAATATGCTGGTTTGGACCTTTGAGACATTTCACTGTTTGCGTTTTTATTCCACTTTCAATTTAGGAGGAAAGAACATATGTTAATTATCTAATTACAAGTGGCATTTTGCTTGTAATATAACTAGTTTTCTGACTGAAGAAAGCATTGCTGTTAAGTGTGCTGGACAGGCGTATCGGCTTTCTTTTTGATTTTTGTTTGGCCAAATTTATCTGGAGCGATCCAGTTTTCTCAGTAGTAAATGTGGGTTTATATCCATTATAATTAATAAATCTAAGGGAACAAAGCAGAAACAAAATTTATTTGAGGAGGTGTCAGCATTGCCAGTATTTGAACTTGGAAGTAACATTCCTTCCTCAAAAGCAGACCGGCTTCCTAGCTGTAAATGTTTATACGTTTTAGTGCTTAGATAAAGCTATTCAGAACACAATCAGTCCTTTCAAAAATGCATCTCTTTGCTGCCTGATCCCTCCCCCTCAAAAGTTGTAGAAGTGGTGGGAAAAGTTCAATTAACTCTCCTCTTACTGAATGTGTAGCATTCACAGAGCTTCCCCTGCGCATTCGAACTCCCCTCTATTTTTGTTTATTGCCTTGTTGCCATCCTACAATAAGGCCTTCCCTGTGCACCTTTGACCTTTGCTTCCAGAATTGTTAACATGGAAGCATAAAGGACTAATTTCATTACTGTGTTTAGCTCATGGGGCCAGGGAGTGACCCTGCCAGTGTGTTGGGGGACTGCATCTCATTTGGATTTGCATTTGCCTGTGAGCTATGGCCTTAGGAAGTGGAGCCCTTGGGAAGTCCAGTTGGGTGGTGTTTGGAATCTGTCACTGTGTGTTCCAGGCAGAGAGGTACATGAGATTCCAGGAGGCAGGTGTGAATGTGGACTGTGGAGCTGCACCCGCAGGTGATGATCTGTGCTTTGGGTGCCCTTTGTGCTGGGGTGAGCTGGCTGTGTTCCCTTCCCCTTCTTCCCCTGGGACTCTCAATCCTACCTTTCCATGCACTGGCTAGAAGTGTCCTGCAGCTGCCCTGGGTTGGGATGTGTCTGCAGGCCACAGAGGAGAAAGCATCCACAATGAAGCCCTGTCCTTGGCTCCCTTGGGCCCCAGGAGCGAGTGAGTTTGGAGGTCAGGGAGTGGGACATTTTTTAAAGTAAAGGGGTGACCTCTGCCCTGAGTTAACACCCTTTCTTCAGCATCTCTGGCGAGGCGGCTGTGTGAGTGGAGAGCTCTTAGCAAGTGAAGCGAGCTGTGGTTACCTTAGACTTTTCAGATATTTTGAAAGTTGTCCCAAACTCGTTTTAAGAACGGAATTATATCCAGCATTTCCATTTGTGAAGAATTTATTAATAAATTTAACCTTATGGGAAGAAGAATAAAGATTTTTGTTATGGATTTGGAATGTCTTGTTCAAGTCTTTAAAAAGCATCTTTACTTTAAAATAGATTGTTTCCTAAGGAGGCATGTTTTTGGGGTATGATATAAGTAGCAATAGGGAAGATGCATTCATAAGGGCTATAAATGTGTCCCCTGTACTGGCTGTTGAAGTATATGAAATATATCTCCTATGAACTGGTGAAAATTGGCAGTTACAACTGTAACTGTCCGTTTTGCGTTCTTTATCCCCTGCATCTGGCTACACGTGACTTGAGCAGCTGTAGCCTTCCCTGCCAGAGTGAAGCTGTCATGTTTGTGTGGATTGAATTGCTTTCCCCTGCAGACATTCAAGGGATAAAGAAGTGTAATTTTGTGGCCCTCAACGTGCCTTAAAAGTAGTTTTCCAAAAAAAGACCTGGCATTTCATCTTCCATGTAAATGGTACTGAAAATTACAAAGCAGAGTAATAAGAATTGCAACTATTTTTAGAAAGCAAACATGTAAATATATGTTAAGTAATGAGTAAAACATAACCCAGGAGAATAGGAAAAATCATCTAAAAGCAACAGCATCAACCTTGGGTACATTTTGCTGTGTGTTTCTAATCTGTGTTCATTCTGGTAGATGTTTTGTCTTTTTCTCTGTGTTGTTGCCTTTTTGCTTTTTGAGTGAGGCATTTTAGTCAAGCTGTAACAGAGTGAACATTGACTTGCAGAGATGTGCAGTGTATATAATTGTAAGGTTCAGACAGTTCCTCAGCTGATGGTGAGACTGGGGTGAGAGATGCGTATGTTTTGTTGTTTCCAAGCAGAATTAAGCAGGTGCTTTATTCCACCAGAAACAGGTAGACTTGTCTCCCCCACCACCACTCCCTGGGGAGTTGCTGATGTCAGCACCGCCTTCTGCATACAGCTGTCCTCCTATTTTCTTGCTCATTTAAGAGATGGTGTGTATAGATTAAGTACCAGTGTCAGCTTTCAAGACATACAGGGAGACTTCTAAATATTGAGGTTCTGTTAAAAACTCTGATTTTTTTGTTAATGGCTGAGAAGTAAATTATTTTTTCAGTAGTATTAACACTTGGAAACCCCTCTGATCTCCAGTTCTTACCATGTGAAAGCAAGGGACATTTGTTTAGGAATTTTTGTCCTTTGTTTCAGCAAAGGGCAACATGTGTCTGTCTTTGCCATATGGTACTACTTAACCTATATTGCATGAACTGACTAGGGGCTGTGCTTAGGCATTGATTTATTTCAGCGTTCGAGAATGTTCTTTGAAATCTAGCACAGTGAATGATGCATTGAAATTTGTGCAGGGAGGTTATTTGTGGCTTTAGCAGTTTCTTATTCAGCTGATATTTAAGGGAAGTGAGCAAGTTTCATGTTTTTCTTTTCCTGAAGTAATTTTGGTGGGAAATAGTTTGCCCTGAAGTGTTGAGTGATTGTGTTAATTCAGGAAAACACAGAGCCAAATATGAGTAGCTAAGACATTGGCTGCTGGCAAGTTAGGCTAAAAGCTGGACTGGTCAGACAATATTCACTGTTTAGTTCCTGATTATTCCAGTGATTTTAACCCACAGCCAAAAATACAGGGTTTTCCCCGCTTAAAGGCTTAGCTTATTTTCCCCCTAGAGGATGAATCAATGAAGAGATAGACAGGGTCTGTTTCATAATGTCACTGATCTTTGTGCTGCTGTTCTAGAATTTTCTACACTTATGCCTCTCAGCTGCGGGTGTGTTTTGGTCACATGTGTTGGTTCACTTTGGGGTAGACTCGCCTTTGACTCCCAGTGGCGGCTTCTTGTGCTGTGTTTCTGGATTTATTAACGTAGAAGACCCCTCTCCATTTTTAATACCTTGAGTGGCTGTGGAGTACCTCTGTCTTGTTGAATGAGTCTTATTAGCCATGATCATATTGTTTTTCCTGTTCTAAGAAAAGAAGTAAGCAAATTTATGCGCAGTCACCTGTTGGCCCCAAGGCAAGCCTGTGTGCATTGAGAGGTGGGCCAGGTATTGCTCAGAGAACCAGGGCAGTGTGATGCACGTTGCCTTGGCAATGCATAATTTATATCATTACCATGACACAAAGAACGTCTTTATGCCAGTCTGAGAAAATATCATCATTCATTGATAATCATATTCCCCCCAGATTCAGATGAGTCATTTCAATGCTTTCTGTGACTTTAGCATGACCATTAGCATAATGATGATAATCCTTTGAGTAACACCAGGCATAATTTAAATTAATATTATTGTGATGAGTACAGTCCAACCCCAGGTGCTCAAGTAAATGCCTTTCTTTTTCAGAAATGGCTTTTTACTTTTAAAATTAGAGGTGAGGAATATGATCTCATTCGTAAAACCAACTTTAAAAAAGTAACTGTTAGTAAATAAGTGGATTCCTAATGTAAAAGTACTCGCCATAGCAACATAAACTTGGGGACAATTCTGTAGAGTCATGGGATTAGTGGTTTAGTGGTAGGATTAAAATTAGCCTCTGTAAATTACCGTGGTGACAGAGAGCAGAATCTGTTAATGGTTTTACAGGAAGATTGGCTTATCAGTTATTTTCTGGGGTTGATGAAAGATTATGGGCTGTTCAGAATGTGAATTTTAGAAAGTAAGGTTAATTTTCATAATAGCTATACATTTTTTAGTATCTGTCACTGGACTGAGAATTTGGGATTTGCTTGTGTGTGTGTGTGTGAGAGAGAGAGAGAGAGAGAGAGAGAGAGAGAGAGAGTGTGTTTATAATCCATGCCTCCTGTTTAGCTGCATCTGAGGGCTGGTTGAAAGGGTGTGTGTGGAGGCAGTCATTCGTCCTGCTGTCCACAGACGTGGTCCTCCATTTTGGAGAGTCTGTGCCCACGAGCTACATTCCCAGCCCCAGGAGTGGGTTACTAAGCTGTACCTTCTTGGTCTGAGCAGGTTAATGTGGCTTACTGTCTATTAATATGGTTTTTCTATTGGTTAGGAGTGTTTAATCGATTCAGTGTAATGGCCATGAAGGAAGATATTTGTTTTCAGGAGTATTTACATTTCTTTATAAGTTATATCATTTCTGTTTGGACTTGTTAGAAGGTAATATTGCATTGAGAATCACATTTGTTACTGTAGGAAACTGAGGGATGATTTCTGAGTAAATCCTGGAATTCTGTAGGTTCTTAAATGCAGAGATATTAGTAACTCAGCAAAGTCCACAGCGTGGGGAGGGCTCAAACCCAGGTTTCTTTATTACTGGTTTAGTCTTTTTTCCACCACTCTGTACCTAATATACAAAATGAGGTTTGGGTGAATGTCTGCTTTGAGGATGAGGTTGTTAAGAACATGGAAATCCTGAGTTAACACTACAAAGTGTAGGCCTGGCAAGCTGTCAGTTATTTATGAATTTAGGGCCTGTTTGAGTTTACCTGTGATGCTTAGATGAAGCTCCAGATAGGGAAAAACACGTGGAGTCAGTGTTGGGGTCTTCCATTGTTTTTAATCTCTTCATTTAGATACTGTGTTTGTGTGAGCACTGGGGCCAGTCATCACTGTCTGAGGCCACTATAGCATTGTGCAACTCAGACAGACAGAAGCAGAAAGTCATGTCCCCAACACCAAGCAGGTTTTTTTTGTTGTTGTTGTTTTGAGACAAGGTCTCTCTATGTAGCCCAGGCTGGCCCTCAACTTGAAACGGTCCTCCTGCGTCAGCCTCCCCAGTGCTGAGGTTACAGGTGTGTACCACCACGCCCAGCTAACACCAGGCAGTGCTTGGCACCC
This sequence comes from Chinchilla lanigera, assembly GCF_000276665.1. NCBI lineage: Eukaryota > Metazoa > Chordata > Mammalia > Rodentia > Chinchillidae > Chinchilla > Chinchilla lanigera. The sequence goes on along the minus strand of NW_004955402.1, from coordinate 59,863,640 downwards.
ATTCCCAGCTCAATATGAGGGACAGGGTATAGATTTTTCTCAGGAAACTAATTGGGATCAGTACCAGTATCAAAATCACTTTTTGAGAGAGTAAATACAGAAACCAGATCATCAGCACAAGATAATAGAAAGCTCTAAAAGGAAAAAGAAAGTCACCAGAAAATGCTAGGTAAAGTGTCAGAGAAATCAGTGACCGCTCTGGTAGACTGGTAGTTTCTTGCACTCTTCTTGCCCAAAGCCATGAAGATGCACACAGGAGCATAGGGGCAGAGCACTCATTGGCATGAGTGGTCCTCGTGTGATGAGCAGATGACCCGATGAAGACAGAAATATGGGTAGGGAAGGAGCTGCTGGGCAGTCAGGGAGGGGACAGAGGGGAGTGCTGACAAGCAGCAGTGGGCGCTACGTCTAAGCACGTCTTTGGTGCAAGTGGGTGAGATAAAGAGAGGTTCCAACAGGGGCAAGCAGAACATGGGGAGCTAGCACATTTCCTTCTTTCTCTGAGGGCAATACAGACATGTGACCAGCACCAGTGACCCACTGGGCTGGTGAGATTTTTGTCCTGTTCTGCTCCTGATTGATGGATGTGGGGACCCTGCAGATTATTAACTACCATGTGGTGGAGTCTCCATTCCTCAGCTTCCTTCAGTGAAAGTGGGAGCTGGGCCAGGACCGGTTAGATTTTCTTCATTGTGCAAGAGTTGCAGAAATTGTAAAATTTTTTGCATTCTCCGTATGAGCAAATGTAGCCCACATGCTAGATTTTTGTACGGGGGGGGGGGGAAATCACTAAATTGAGACTCAGATTTAGAATTATTTCCCCTTTTATGAAAAAGATAGTACTTTGTCATTACTTGCCCATGTCTATTATTAGGTAATTTTTCTACCTTTCTAGAAGTTTCTCACAAATACAGAGGACAATGTAAACTAAGAATTGCGCAGACTTCTTTGGTCACTATGATAGTTGCAGACTTCATCCTCCGTGGGCTCGGGTGAGAATTTCTGCAGGCTTGATATCTGGTAAATGCAGTGCTGTTTGTGCACGTCAGTACTGACAGTTTGCCTGCTTGTACCTATCTCATTTCATCAAAGTTGAGGTGCACTTGAGGTTGCACATTAAATATATGATAAAATACAAATAAAGAACAAGAAATGGAATACATAGGTTATGACCATGGGGAAAATATAGAAATTCTAAGACACCCTCTAGTGGGTACATATGAATCAAAACTTAGAATTCGGACTTTCTAATAATTAAAGCAGGAAGTGCAACATGGTCGTTTATATGTTGGACTGACCATCAGGGAACAAAAACAACCATACCAGTTCTGCCATGAGACAAAAGTCTTTTTTAAAGTACATAGCACTAAAAGAAACTTTGCACATTGGCTTTAGTACTTGGCATTTTTATGGTGGCTATATATTTTTATATAGAAAATGCCTGCAGTGACCTTCTCAAGGCAAATGCTGTAGTGCTTATTGAAGGTCCTTCTTCGTAGCTTCTTTGATGTGAAAAGCTGAGGTCATAAGAACAAACCAGGGGCTGGGGATTTAGCTCAGCGGCAAAAAGCGCCTGCCTGGCAAGTGTAAGGTCGTGAGTTCGGTTCCCGGTACCGGAGAAAAACCAAAAAAAAAAAAAAAAAGAACAAACCATACTGCATGAGAGCTACTTTTGAGTCAACGTGACAGTATGATGCACGGTGTTGAACATTACTTTTTGCTATCTATAATGTGTTTAATTTTTATGAACAGTTCTTTCTGGCTTGAATTAAATTGGGTAAATGGCTGAATAAACATTTCCCCAAATGAATTGTTCAATGAATGCCCATTTCCTTTCAACAAATACTTTTCAGGTGCCTGCTGTGAACCAGGAATTATTCTGAGTTCTTTATTATTTAATAATCATAACAACCTTAGGCAGTTGGTCGTATCTTTTTTGCTCCCTTTTTGCATAAGGACACAGACTGGTACAGTTAACTAACCTGATTAGAGCCCTGAGTCCCTGACTGGGTACTATTTGGAGCAGAGCCACGTTGGGTTTCTGATCCTCCTCATGCTTGTTGAAATGTATGTGTTTATTTTCATCTTGGTTTGAAGGCTTTGAGGTTGCAGTACTTCAGAGCACACATTTTAGAAGTCCTATGTCCACCTGGTTCTCTCCCTGTTTCTCCTAAGAGAGGGTGGGTGCTGCAAAGCACCTCACTCTAGGAAGGCAAGCCTTCAGGTCCCCAGTGTCTGTATGGTCCTCTCTGCTCTGAGAATGAGCAGGGACAGTGAACCCCCCACCAGGAGCCATCTAAGGAGGACCCAATGCAGGGAGACTCTGGAAGAAGCAAGCTCTTGCTGTTCCCGTGGGTTGGGGTGGTAGAAGGACCCCGATCAACCCCGCAACCTCATGCCCCAGTGGCTCAAGCTCCACCCGCCTCATCTGTGAAAACATGTATTTGCAGAACTCTAGGGCAGGGGTTGACCAAACTTTCTTCAGAGGGCCAGATGGGAAGTATTTTAGGCTTTTCAGGCCAGGCAGCCTGTGTTGACTCACCATGGCCTGAGGGCAGTAATCAGAGATAGTGTGGCACAGAAAGATGACCTTTACGGACACTTATAATTTGAATTTCATGTGATTTCACTTATCACAAAATATTCCTCTTTTGATTTTTTTTTTTTTCTCCAACCACCTAAGAATATAAAAACTGTTTTTAGGCTATAGGCTGCACAGGAATGGGTTAGGATTTGGTCTGCAGGTTACCATGTGTGTGCAGGAGAGCTATAACAGAAGCTTACATATATAACTTTACATTTTCTAGTAACCACAGTAAAATAGGTAAAAAGAGTCAGGTAAAATCAATGTCAGTAATTTGTTTTCTTTAACTTAGGGCATCCCAAAAATGAAACACGTAAATACCATAAGAATTAGTCCTGAGATACTTTTCGTTCTATCCTCAAACCAAGCCTTTGAAACCCACATGTGTTTACCGTGTGCTGCCCATACTGGTGTGGGGTGATCCGGGCCTGGGCTTGCCATAGCGTATCCTGTCAGTAGCACCCCAACACCTAGGCCAGGCTTTTTGGTTGAGACAGAAAACTCTGCTCCACAGTTTATGTTTTGTTCCCTGTAATTTGTTTTCAATCAGAGGGAAAATGCATTGTGAAATACTGGGTAGATCGGAGCAGCTGGAGGAAGAAAGGCTCTGTCCCTGAAGTCTGAGTGGTGGCACTGCTGGGTCCTAGGCATGGGGGAGAGAGCTGGGACGGCCAACAGGCGGGGCCCTGTGCCCTGGACCTCTGTGGTGCACACTGTTGGAATGAAGAGCTCCCCTGTCTGGTGTTTCCCACGCCCCCGGCACACAGGCCTCCTCTTGTACGCCATTTGATAACTCAGATGTCTGAATTCCAGGACTGCAGTTTCCCCAAAAAGGAATCTTAGCATGGTGGGCACAGGTTTTGGCTTCAGATGCGGCGCCCACTTGCAGTGGACAGATAGGAGCTGCTGTGTACCTTCACGCCTTCATCTGTAAAACGAGATGAGAAGCTGCCCCACTCTGGGGCCGGGAAAGAACTGTGGGCAGTGGATGGCAGCTCTGGATGAGGGGAGTGGAACCCCCTTTGCCGGTAAGCAGTCACAAAGCAGCCTGCCTTGCAGAGGGAGGCCGGCACCCAGAGAATTTCAGGATGATGGGGGAGAAAACCATAATTGCTTGTGTTGTTCTTTTCCTGGACAGTCTCTTGTCTTTCACTGAGAGGGTGTGGCATTTGTCCACCAGAATGCCCTGTCCACTAGAGCACCTGCTTACCATGTTACCAGCCTTCCAGGCCAGCATCCCATCCCTTGTGTTTAGAGCCAAAAGTCCCGTGACTTAAGCTTGTCACTAGGGGCTTGATTGATAGATGGAGAGGACCTGTTGCTTTTGTAATGTAAATGCATTACTTTTTCTTGTAATTGGCTAGAAGTTTTGGGTCGTAGATATATGTGTATTCCGTACCTTTATCTCCTAATTTTATATCCAGCATATAAACTGTGTGAGGGATTCCTATTTTTCACAGATAAAAAATTATATTTTTTAAAAAAAGAGATGAGAATTATAGTTTACTTCATTTAGTTTGATGTTATTTATGTATTTTACATGTGAAGCCTTAAATGTATTTTGTGTAATTTACTCCATTTTTTTAAACCTTACAGTATAAAAAGCAAATTTACAAAATGTGGAACGATTAACTTTGCTTGAGCTTAAGGTACACCTGGAGTGCAAACCCCAGGCAGAGTTGATTTATTCCTTTGTAAATCATTGTTGTAGTGGTAGAACATCAACAAAGTGCTCTTCCTTTGGAGGAGCAGGACATTTTACTGAGCTTATGGTTTTCCAGACCCCCTCTCTGCATTCTGTGCTGATGAGCTCGTCACTCTCTTGTTTGGCTTCCCGGGTGCGGCAGGTTTGAAGTATGGCTGTTGAGTTAGAAATCAGTACTCGTTCAGCTCTGTGTCAAAGTTTATGACGATGCTTAAGTTTGACGATACTGGGAATCCGTCGTGGAAGAGCAGACCTCTTTGTCTCTTCAGAATGGCTCTGGAGCAGTGTGTTTTGCCAGTCTTTGTAAAAAAGGCCTTAGATAATAAAAATAAAATGAGTAACAGTACTGGTTCAGAACAGCTGTTGCTCAGGAGGAAGAAGAAAGCGAGTGACTCAGAGCAAATGGAGTCTTCCAGAGGTCCTCTAAGAGGTCGCTTCATTTAAGCAGGTGAGAGTTACATGCAGGGTAGTGAATTTTTATTTCTTCATGTCAACAGTTTCTTTCTTCTTTTTTTTTTTGTATGTTATTCTGTGCTTCCAGGAATTATGTGTTGTGTGCGTGGTACACTTTGTTCGGGGCCATTGTTCAAGAGAGTGGGGGTGGGGGTTTGGAAGCCAGATGGAACAGAAAGGGGCAGGAAGAGGCTTAAGTATAAGAGAATCGCTATTCAGTGCCACAAGGTAGGCATAGAACCTGCCATGATTTTTAGGGGGGTGCAGCTGACCTAATCCTTGTCCCCATATGTGTTTTAAGACAGCTATTCAGGTTGCTTAGTTCAGTTCTGTCCCATTTTCAAGGTACGGTGTCCTTAAATTGCTTCCTCATTCTGAGTCTAGGCTCCTTGGCTTACCTATTATTCCTGATTGTAGATCCAGGTGTTCTGATCAGCAAGTTTATTATTTTGACTGAGGGTGAAGTTCCATTTCTCCTTGTATGAATTACTGAGACAGAGCTTCTATTGGTAGGAGAAATTATGTTGAAATACGCTTTAACTCTGTTTACTATCTTGTGGAATTGCAGTTATCAGTGTTCAGAGACCTTACGAGAGTTTTTAACATACACTAGCATTCAGGTAAAATAACAAAGTCCAAATGTATACTGTTCAGCCAGGATAAAAACTGCTATTTATCTATATTTTAATGGCTCAGCAAAATGGTGCTTTGTCTATAGCACATTTAAGCAGAGGATGATTTTTGCTTAAAAGAAAGAATGTGAACTTTACCATTTGGGTCACCATTTGTTAGTGGGTGGACCTTGCATTCTTGTGAGAGTTGTGCAAATCCACGAGTCTCAGTGAGTTAGATTTCATCAGTGGTCCTTGTCTAGAAGGTGATTTAAGCCTCCACAGGCAGTCACCCCCTGTTGGCCACACATCTGGGGGCTCAAGAGCTTAGGCTGTTTCTACCCAGTCATGTGAAATTTATGGTTATTCAATTGCCTTAGGATCTGCTGGTCAGATGGGACATCAGTATCACTATAAATTAAAGCAATCTGATTAAAACATCCTTTCTTAAGGACAAACCACCACTGGTTTTGGAGATTTAGCAGAAGACAGAACCATAGGCTTAAAGTTAATCACTCAAGGCAGAATTTCTTTCATATTCATTTGAAAGCCACTTTGTTTAATACACTTTAAGATGTCCAAAGTTGTAGCTCAGAAAATGGACTGTGGCCTATTTTTAAGTGAGAGGAATTACAGTTGTGACATCAGACATGGTTTGTGTCCCTACAAGTACATGATGTGGACTTTATGTCTTCAGTAGAATTTTCTTTGCTGGCAGTGGGTTGTTCTGAATGCTATTTTCTCGGGGAATTAATATGAAGCTACACATTTTAGTTATTGAACCAGAATAATATAGTGATAGCAGTATCCCTTGTCTTGCTGTCTGTTTTCCTTGCCTGAGGGGATACATATAGATGCACTTTGCTTTTAAGACATACACAGAAATTTTCAAAAATAATGTGCATGAAGTTCACAGAATGGTATTAACATGTCGTCCGTTCCTCGCCTACGATTAAAAGGGGTGGTGATCGTGGAGTTCACTCCAGATAACTAATTTCTTGATTTTCCAACTACAAATTACTTTGATAATTTCATTTTGGGATAGCAAGGTACTTACGGCAGTGTTCTCTACATCCAGATCAAACTATTTCTTTTCAGGTAATTGTACAAAGTATATAGGGGTAGACAAAAAAGATCGGATCATCTTTGCTCTCAATTTATTTAAAGCTGAAGAGGAAATTACATTTTGAAGAAAAATGTGTAAGGAATCTCACAACATGGATGTAATTTTATTTTACACAGGTTCCTATTTATTTCTGAGTGACTTTGTGTGTGTGTGTGTGTTTGTGTATGTGTACTGGCAATCAAACTCAGGACCTTGTGCTTGTCCTAAGTGACTTTTATGTCCCAGTCCATATATTAGGTGTTTAAGCAACTTAATGAATATGTCAAGGTTTTCAGTGAATATACCTTTACCATCAAAAATTAAAATGGTACCATGTCTTACGAGTTTTTCTATAACTGAAAAGAAAAATTAAAAATGCAACATTGCAACAACTTTTTAAGGCCCTCACAGGGCACAGTTGTGCACATACCCTCAGAAATTTTACTTCCCAGCACCCAGTGTGGCCAGGACGCTGACTGTCCGGATGGTCTGTCCTGAGCAGCCAGGAGGCCGGCCTTGTGCCAGAAAGCAGGTTCCACCTCACCTCGCAGAACTGCCTTCACCTTCCTGTCGCCTGTTGGTATAATGCCTTGTTTTAATCTCGCAAAGGGGACTTTTCTGGGACACAGTTATGTGTGTGATGATAATATTCTTTAGAATAAGCTCCCTGAGATGAAACTTTTGGAAGGAAGGGGCATTTTAATTGATGAATATTGCCAGATTTCCCAAGAAAGATTCCATGAGGCTGTTCTACACTCCCTGCAGGGAAAGGCTGTTTGAGTGACGGCTTTCTCTTTGTCACTGTCACTGATTGCTGTCATTAGTCTGAAGTCTTGGCTGAGTTGGTAAGGAGATATACCATTCTGTTTTAAAAATACTACGTGATGAGTATTTCTTAATGTTGATTGACCATTTTATTCCTCTTGTGAGGCACTTTTTATTTACTTTGTCAATTTCACCACTGTGATTTGTTGAACTATAAAAGTATTTTGTTTCTTGGGGATCACAGTTGTCTGCCTAGGTATCCCACACATTGTTTTGCATGTCTCTTTTGAGCCTTTCATTATGTGTGTTTTCTCTATAAACGTTCAGAGAACCTAAGTGTGAGATATTCTTAAAAGGACTGGAAGACTTGATCCATTCCTACTGAGTGGGCAGAGAGAGCTCTTGCTTTCTTACATGCTCGTTGGTCTGTTTACTTTTTCTGTCTATTCTTGAGTAAATGTAGTACATTTGTGTTTTACTAGAAAATCAGTCATTTTTGCCATAATACCAAGTTTATTAATATGTGAGTTTTGAAAAACATTACTGTAGTCTTCTTTTAAATTTTCTTCTGTTGGTGGTGATTAGGCCCAGTTTTCCCAGCCTCTTTATTCCATGATAGGCAGGTGAGTCATTTATCTCATCCTCTGGGGTTATTGAAGAGTAGGTGATTGGTTTTTTTTTATATTTAAATTTGGCTTATTGCTGTTTCTGTGAGGTTTGGATATGAAATACAGTAAGAAAGGAAAACAAAGCCTACACAGGTGAAAGTCACACCTCTGCATGTTCGTTGTCCATCACTGTTCTTGAAGATACAAAAAATAAGCACTTTTCCTGTTGCTATGTTATAGATTTTGATGTCTTTTTGTTTTTACTCAAAGGAAGTATTTTATTTTATTTTATTTTTATTAGCTTGTTTACATTACATCATGTTTACTTTCTTTTTTGTTTGTTTGTTTGTTTTTCTTCCGGTACCAGGAATCGAACTCGACCTTGTGCTTGCCAGGTAGGCGCTGTGCTGCTGAGCTAAATCCCCAGCCTCTACATCGTGTTTATGTTCCCTGTGCAGAGTTGGTACATGTGCAAGAAACCTCTTAATTCTTTTTTTCATCCTTCTTTTCACCTGCCCCCTCCATCTCTTGATCCCCTTCCCATTTGAGAATGTCCCATCGCCTCACTTCCCATTATCTATCTTTTATTTTGCTCCTTATTTATGATTTGGGTTTCTCATATAAGAGAAACATGCTATTTAAGCTTGTGTGTCTGATTTATTTCCCTTAACATTATGATCTCAAGGTGCATCCATTTTCCTACAAATAGTTCGAGTTTATCTTTCTTGTGGAAGAGTAGTCCTCCACTGTGGGTAAACACCACCTTTGCTTTCTCCATTCCTCTGTTGATGGACATACAGGCTGCTTCCAAGATTTAGCTATATGAATCGTGGTGCTGTAAATGTGAGTATTCATGTACTGTATTGCGATAACATGATGTCTTTCACTCTTGAGAAGATTCTTAGAAGGGGAATATCTGGGTCAAATCAGATTTCTATTTTTAGTTTTTTGAGGAATCTCTATACTGATTTCCATAGTGGTTGTTCTAGTTTACATTCGCACCAGTAATGTAGAAGAGTTCTTTCTTTTCCCCATTCCCTTTCCAGAATCTTATTATATGGTTTCTTGATGATAGCCTTTCTTTCTGGGTTAAGATGGAATCTCATTGTTTTCATTTGCATTTTGCTAATTGCCAGTGATGTTGAGCATTTCATCATGTATTTATTGGCCATTTGTAGCTCTGTGAAGTGTTTATTCATTTTTCCATTTTTTGATTGGGTCTTCTGTTTTTATTTTGGGGATCTAATTTATTTGAATTCTTTATATATTCTAGATGTTAGTCCTTAGAGGAACCACTGACAGAATTTTTCCTTGTTGTCTATGTTCTCTCTCTCCTTTATTGGTTGTTTTTGCTGTGCAGACCCTTTTTAATTTAATATGATGCCATTTGTTGATTCTCAATACTATTTTGTTCATAAAAACCTTACCTTCACTTTGACTTTAAGGTTTACCTATTCTGTCTTCCAGCAGATTAAGTGTTTGTGCTCTAACATTTAGTTCTCTGATCCATTTTGATTTTAGTTTCGTGTACAGTGAAAGATATGGGTCAAAATTCATTCTTCTGCATATGGCTAGCCAGTTTTCCCAAGTGTTATTAAAGAGGTTGTCTGTTTAGGGCCCCTTTGTTAAAGATCAAATAGTTGAAGGTACTTGGGGTTGTTTCTGCATCCTCTGTATTGTTCCCTTGATCCTCCTGTCTTTTTTTTTTTTTTTTTTT
>NW_004955402.1:59804367-59853992 GCF_000276665.1 Chinchilla lanigera | reverse complement strand
AACAATCCTCCTGCCTCAGCCTCCTGAGTGCTGGGACTACAGGCATGTGTCACCATGCCTGGCTTCGATCAGCCGTTTCTAAGAAACAAAGGTAACTGGAAGTATAACTGGAACTATTACTTGGGCAACTAACAAATTGAATTATACTGGCTTGGGGGTCATCTTCTGCTACAAGAGGAGACAATAACTGAATCTTTTTCCTTTTTTTTTGCTGAATCTGTTTTTGCTTTTGTGGGCTTTGCTTGCCTAGCATCCGTTCTCCTTTTCTAAAGGGAAACACTCAGCCAAACTCTGTGGATGTGGGTAGAAGCATCTGGCCCATCAGTTCTTTGCTCTGGAGAAAGGCAGATGAGCCAGGTCTAGCAGAATCCATCCCTCTGGCCATAGTGATTGGTTCAGTGAAGTGTACGTCAACTAGGTCTGGTCTATGAGAGTCAAGCTGTGATTTGGATGGGCATGGAGCGATCCCACTACCCACCCCTGTGTTGGCAATATGGGTGATAAGAGAAAAGAAAGAGGGTGGCACAGTGTAGAATCTGAGAAAAATGACATGAAGGAAAGCAGAGCCACAAGCCCAAGAAAAATGGTACTGGATAATAAATATCCTTTGAGCCCCTGGACTCTGCTGTGCCTGGAATCAAAATTATCTCTAAACTTTGCAGTTTTATATGAAGCCTTAAAATCTCTTCTTTTTTCCTTTTTTCTCTGAGACAAAGTTTCACTATGCCGTTCAGGCTGGCTGAGAACTCACTTTGTAGCTCAGGCTGGCTTCAAACTTGCAGTGATCCTCCTGTCTCAGCCTTCTGAGTGCTGGGATTACAGGCATGTGCCACCACGCCCAGCTCCCTTCTGTTTTCTTACTGCTGGAACAAAACAGCCAACATCACAAATTAAAGAAGGAAGAATTTATTTTAGCTCACAGTTCATAGAAGTTTTAGTCCATAGTTGGCCGGTTTCAAAGCAGGCATGCATGGCAGAGAGGCATGGCAGAGGAGAAACATTTCATGGTATGGCAGGCAGGAGCCCACATTAGCAAGCCTCCCTTTCCCTTTATATTCCATCCACTGTAAAAGACTATTGGTTGGTACCACCCACACCCAGGGTGGGGCTTCTCTCTCAAGTAAATCTCTTCAGCCACACCCAGAACTATGTTAAACCAATTAGTGTACTAATCCAGTATCGTACACTTATAATTCAACCACCTCCTAAAAGCCCCACCTGTGAGAGGGTTAGGCTTTGAGGGGACATGTAGATGTAAACCATAACTCCTTCTTTGCTTAAGGCAACCTAAACTTGGGTTCTGCTACTGTGGGTGAAAGAATTTCAATGTATTATATTTCTCTACCATCCCAGACTTTCCATTTTCCTTGTTCTTCTTTTTTTTTTTTTTTTTTTTTTTTAATTACGGTGGCTTTTCTACTTTGCTCTTGTTGCCCAGGATTGGTTTTGCTATTCTAGGTCTGTGACTGATTTATGTATTAGTTTTACTGTTCCTTTAAAAACTTTTTTTTTCTAATTTATTGTTGCTTTTAAAAACTCACTTTGGAGCACTTTTATTCTTTGCTCTTACTTTGAGGGGCAGGTGTTTCATTGGTTTGTGTATTTTTAGATTCTGTAAGTAGTTACCCTTGTAGCTTTCTTCACGCTCCATACATTTATACATGCAGTGGCAGTTGATTTTCTCTCTTCTAGGTGTTGCACTGAGGAGTTTGGAATTTACCACATAGCTGAAGTTATTGGCATCATTGTGTTGCTTGTTGATTTTAGTGTCATACTAGCGATTTGCAGCTCGTGAGATCTGTGCTGTTTCTAACGCATAGCCTTTTTTTTTTAAATCATCTTTTTGAACAGGATTTTGCTGTGCTGTTCAGGCTGGCCTTGAACTCACTTAGTAGCCCAGGCTGGCCTTGAACTTGCAGTGGTCCTCCTGCTTCAGTCTCCTGAGTACTGGGATTACAGGTGTGCACCACCTTTCCCAGCTTCATGGACCTTTCTCAGGCTTCGTTGTGGGTGGTTTGAAGGCCCTGTATGTTCTGTTTAAGCAAGTGGCAGAGCATGGAGTTTGATACTTATGTATTAGGTAAACCTTACTCTGTTTTTCGGAGTATGTTTCTTATTATATTTACTTACTTAATCTATCTTGGTTTAAGATGGATTTTTCCCAAATCCATTTTTTTTCTCTGTTGATCTTTCTGTGTATTCATTGCAGCTTTTGCTTTCTGCACTGTTCTGCCTTGTTTATGTTGCTCTGTTATTTGACCTAAAAGTTGTACAATAAGCCAGGCATGGTTGCACATCCCTGTAATCCCAGCGTTTGGGAGGCTGAGGCAGGAGGATTGTTGTGAATTTGAGGCTACCCTGGGCTACACAGTAAGCTCAAGGCCAGCCTGAACTACACAGCAAGACCCTATCTCCAACACACCCCAAAAAACAAAACAAAAAAAAAGTTTAAGATAATGATATCTTTGTGATTTTTTTACCTTGAAAATTGTAAGATGATCTTTGTGTAATTTAGTGCTTTTTTTTTAAACTAAGGATTAACCCTTCTTTTTTCTGTTGAAACCCAGAGCCTTGTATATGCCGTGCAAGTTCTCTACTGTTGAGCCAAATCCCTGGGCTCTGAGTTAGGCTTTTCATGGTATTTTTATTTCCACTCTTGCTTCTGTTTGCATTTTTCTTACATATGTTTGTCTATATATCCAAAATCTGAGGTCCTTAGTTTTAGACATCTTTGGTATAGAATAGTTGGATTTATTTTTTTTAATCCTATCATAGACTTTTTTTGCATTTATTTCACTTATGCTTGTTTCTGAAACAGACTTGTTTGATCTTCTTTCCTAATTTAAAGAAAAATCTTTTGATTTTATGCTTCTTTGCTTTTTCCCTGTATTTTCTGCTTGCTGGTATATGAAATCAGGAGGCACGTAGAAGGTATCATGATTTTAGTTCCACAATTTTTTTTTTTTTTTTTTTGTTAAGCCTGTGTTTCTTAGTGTGTGGACTTGAGTAACAGCACCTTTGGGCTTCGCCTTCCCAGAGGAAGGCTGGTGGACTCCCCTAGTGCTGCCTCCACCTGCTCCTTGCCCTCCCTGGCATAGCATTGCTCTGGGCCCACCATTACAACTGTTGTCTTTGTATGCTGTTGTTTTACTGTTTGTTCTTCATATAGATTTTATTTCCAGAAATGTAGTAATTGTATGTATATTTCATGTTGTACATCATAGTCATTTAGATTTCATTCTTTTTATACTTATTTCATTGCTTACTGGAGTTAATGTTGGTTGCTAGATTTTTTTTTCTCCCCTTTTTTAAGCTTGAACTTCTTTAATTGGATCCATCTTCTGTTTGGCCAGATTATCTTTCCAAGTGGATTTTAAAGGACTTGTTGGTGAGGACTCTATAGTTTTTTGGAGGAGCAGCAAAAGGTGCTTCAGTGGAGATCTAAACAACAGAAAAATGGGGCAGAGTCCAAAAGAGGAAAGGAAATGTGTCAGTGTTGAAGCCTACAGATGGGTGTTGCCTGTGTGTGTTCATGTGTGTAATTGTGCATGTGCATGCATACAGTGTACGTGATGCAGTATGTGCCTGTGTACCCTGAGAGCGTGCATACTGTTATATAAATGTGCACAAGTGTTCTGTAAGTGTGCAGGCATGTGCATATGTATATATGTATATGAGGGCGTGCACATGTGTATGCAAGCTTGCTCATGAATGTAAATGCACATGGTGTGTGAACAAGCCCCACGTGTGCACTGATGTGTAAGTACATAAAAGCACGAATATATGTGAGTGTGCACATATAGCCATGCACTGAAGTACATGCATGTGCAGTGTATTCCCAGGATGTGTTCACGTGTGCACGGGAATGTCAAGGAGGGCTGAGTGCCAGGACGGCGGCCTTAAGCTGACATTTGAGAGGCCATTGATGACTGAGTGTGCAGAACTAAATCATCTTGAAAACTGTGGGAAAGGCAGTGGGCAGTGCTGTGTTAAGGGGATCCCTCAGCTGCTCTGCAGCAGGAGGAGGAAGTGTCACTGGGGACACTCAAGAAAGGGGCCATTTTGGAGGCACTTGGAGAGAATCCCAGCAAGAAGATGGAGATCTGGGCTGGATGAGTGAGTGAGCACTTGGACAATGGGCTTTTTGGCTCCTGTTAGATTGTGGAGTCTGTATGAAGCGAGAAGGAAGGTCTGGGGTCGCTGTCTTCTCTGGTCTGCAGGGCCAGTGATGCTGTCAGTAGGACACAAAAACCTGGAGGGGACCATATGTAAGGGAGATGTTCTGGGCGGTGTGCTGGCTGTGTGCCAGAACACCCCAGATGGCGGCCACCTGGTATTGGGGCAGGGGAGCCTGTGCTAAAATAGAATAACTGGGTGGGGGACCACAACCTTAGGGTTCTTAGGTAAACTTCTGAAAACTCCTGTGGACTTTTTTTTTATCCGATCTCATCTCCTTGGGGCCTGGGCCAGCGCAGCCCAGGGGCCTGCAGTGTTTACTGTGCTGTGGTGTCAGGAGACGAGACACTGTTAACTGTTAACCTGTGCTCACCACTGCATCAGGGTTTCCCTGGCAAATCCTTGTGATGGCGATGGCAAACCACTCACGGCACAGCTGGGGAAAGTGAGGACCACCAAGGTACAGTGACAGATCCAGGGCTGCATCCTGAGAGAACAGGACGGGCCTGGAAATCACTCATGGTCTTGCAGAAGTGACTTAGGAACTGAGGCAGTGGACTCTGTCACTGTCCGTAGGAGGAGGGTTGTGACATAGAACAGCAGGTGTCCATTGGACATGTTTGATGACTGCAGTAATAATCCATGCTGATGCTGAGAACCATGCAGACGTCTCACATTGTTCCTTGACGTCCCGTGGTATTAGTACTGCCTCTGTTTCTTACTTCTTCTGGCCAGTAGATGATGAATATTGAAGCATATTAGATGTGGGTGGAGTAAAGCACCTGAAAGATGCTTTCCAGTTAATCAGCTAACAAAAATAACTTTAAAGAACAAGAACTGCTTAAAAAGGAGAAAGGAATATAGAAGGAACTTAAAAGATCAGTTTTATGTAGCTATATGAAGTCATTTTCAAGTGCAGAGTAAGCTTTGCAGTATAGAGGGATTTATAGAAAATCACAGATAAGAAGTCCTTAATGTGAATTAAGTCAGAACTGTAGTGCTTTTGGCCCAGGGGGTTATAAAATGTTTATAACAAAAATCAAGTGGATTAACATTCTCAGAATAAACCAGAGAGCACAGAATAGGGCCTGTATGGAATTTCCAGTGAGGAAGAGATGGAGTGTTCCAGAGCTGATTTATATTATAGCAGGACTCCTTAGATCAAAACACCACAGCGTCAGTTAAATGCGGCATCTGAAACAACTTGAATTTGGAATTTCCCAGGCAGCTAGCAAGCACTGTGCAATGAACAGAAATGCAGCCCCTAGGGAACTTGCTGAATGTATGTGGGTTGGAGTTGCATCCTTACCACTTCGGTTTTTTCCAGAACTGAAGTTGGAATAAAAACAAATAAAGCCAGCAACAGTGGACACCTGGGGTTTGCCAGCTCTCGAGGGCTCAGAGTAGCCGATGTGAAGTTTGGTGGAACAATCCACAAACAGGACCTTCCAAATTTGGGCACAGGAATTGGCTCTCCTCAAGAAAACTTAGTTTCTTTAAAACAGTTTGTGGATTTTGACAGTGACTTGACATCTGTAAGTCTAATCCTTATTTGGGATAAAATTAACATATTTCAAGATGAACACAAGTCCTGCAATATTAACAGTAGATTATTTACTTCGTGATACTTCGTAAGTATTACTATACTTTGTCCGTATTTATACTTTGGGTTATGATACCTTAGAGGAATATAATGTTAAAATATTTAAGATTATTGAAAGCATTTAAAACATTTTATAGTTTTCATTGTAATAAAAACAACATAAAATGTCATTTTAGTCATTTTAAGTGTACAGTTCACCTTTATAATTAATAGTTACTAGTTCATAAATACTAATAAATTAATTAATTAAAGTAGTTGAAGGAAACAAGATAACTATGTCTGGTTTTTCTGATGACAGTGTTTTAAATTTCAGATTCCAGGGTTTTGTTTTGTTTTGTTTTTTAAGACAAGGTCTCACTTTGTAGTCCATGCTGGCCTTGAACTCTCTATGTAGCCCAGCCTGGCCTCCACTTCAAGGAAGTCCTCCTGCCTCAGTCTCCTGAGTGCTGGGATTGTAGGCATGTACCACCATACCTGGTTTCGGGTTTTTTTAATGGGCTAAAAAAAACCACAAAAAACCCCAAAATGAAGTTTTTATGTAATCCTAATATTAAATTATATTTTAAAAAATATTAAAGTTTTTGGTCAGAAAACTAAATTTACCATATTCCCTTTTATTTAAAAAATGACTCTCCTCTCTTGCCCCAACTCAGTGCAGAAATTGTAATTTCTTATGTTGAAAGAAGGCACTTTTATCCTCAGTACATCAGTGGAAACTCTTACTGGTGTTTGGTTATTTCAAAGTAGAAGGGAAAACAGAAAAGTAGCCTAAAACCCTGAGCTTGTACTTTTCACTGTCCACTTTGTACAATGCATACATTCAGAGCCTTCACTGAAACTTCTTTTTAAAAACTCTTCTAAATATAAGGAAATAGTGAGTGTGGCTTTTTTAGTCATATAAAAAATGGGATAGCAAATCCTTAATAATAGTATGTTTGGGTGTAATTTTGGCCTGGTGACTTCACCATGCTGCCCAGTTTACTAATTTTATACTTGCTGGGAGAAGGTGGAAACAGTGCCTGGAAGGGAGTGCTCACCGGCTGTCCACAGCCTCAGTTACTCCTATCCCGTCACACGGAGCTGAGCCGTGGGGAACTGTGCCGGCACCAAAACCCACACTGCTCCAGCATGCACTGCTGAATGCCTGTAAGCTAGAAGGAGCTCATCATGGGGCTCTGCAGGAGCACTGGCCTCAGTCATCTCTCTGTGGATGCGGTATTGGCATGGGCTGGTCGGGGTCTTTCCCGGCCAGCAGGACACGTGGGTGTGGAGGAGTGATCAGTGGAACCCTTGGCAAAGGCTCTTTTTCTTTGAGGATGAAACCACTGAGTGGGCAGGGCTGATGGGTCAGCATTAGTCTGTTCCTCCTGAGTTAGGGTTTCTGCTGCCTGGCTAGAGTGGTGGTTTTTAAACTAGGTGAGCACAGGCCTACTGAAGAGTGACACTGGCTGTCTCCATTTTGATATCTCTAATTTCCGATAAATAAAATATACACATTTGTGAGTAGTGGAAAGCAGAAGTTCCCCATTTCTTGACCTTTCTGATCCATCAGAGCGGGCAGACATCCTGGGGTTCCTCACCACGCATGGCAGAGGACTTTCCACTGAGGCACTCACCTGGTGCAGGGGGGCTCACCCCTGTGTCGAGTCCCCAGGGGGTCCCGTCTGAGTGCAAGGTTAGGACCGCTGCAGCTGCCCTTGCTTGAGAGACTGCCGTACACACTGGGCGGGAATCAGTGGACAGGGGTTAGAGGCCCTAATTTCTGTCCTTTATGTATTCCTTTATACTATGTGTGTAGATGTAAGTTGTTATTTTATACCTGAAAATGAATTCATCACGTAAAAGAAAAATCAGGAATCAAAATGCACTTACAGTTGGAACATGTTTGCAAATACAGGAAGTTGCCAAACTCCTGCTGAGAAAATGAAGTTGCCCATGTAGGTTGCAACATTTCTTTAAGGCTGAGGCCTGTCCTGTCCTGCCCTTCTCCAGATTATGCTGGGATCCCGGATCCCCGGCTCGGGCAGTCTCCTCCTCCATTGCCTAGGTTGCCTGTAGCTTTTGGTAAAGACCATGATAGGTGGAAAATGGTGATAACATTTCTGGCCCCAAGGCCCTAAGGTCTGTTTAGATGGGTGCTTTTATCTGAGGCGTGGACTCTTTGGGTGAGAGAGGCAGGGAAGCCATCTTCTGGATTCCAGTGCTCGGTATCCCCATGAGATGCACCGTATATGGCCCAAAGTCAAGGACTTGTTTCTGCTTTCGCAGGCCAAGGCCACCGGTTTCCTCCCTGAGTTCCTCGCCCCTTTTGGGCCAGCCTCAGTGGGTGCTGCCCGTAGTCTTTCTCCTCAGTAAGGGGTGAAGGGTCTTGCCCACGTCTCTCCTTTCGGGTCACTGCTCGCAGCTCGGGGGCCCTGTAGTTAGGCCCTGTTTGTTGTCTTCTCCTGGTCAGGGACTGTGGTGGCTTCCAGGTTCTTTTCCAATCAAACGTGCAGTTGTCTAGCCCTTGTCACCTGCTTATTGCTGAGCTGCCCTGCTACCCCAGGTGCCTGTGCCTGTCCTCCACTATGCGCCGTGCGAGGACACCGGACCTCATGTTGTTGCTATGGAATCTTTGCTCCACCGAGGCCCCTCTGCCCTCCACATTGTCTAGATGATGTGTTAGCTTGTCCATGCTGGGACCGTCTCCAGAGCCTCAGCAGACCTGGACTACCAGCATGAGGTCGCCATTCACTGGTCTTGCAGGTCTAGCCCTGCCAGCAGAGCTGTTTTCTTTTTTAGTGTCCCCTGCCCAACCTCCTGGCTTGGTGCTTGTGATCCTCCCAAGTGCTTGTGGACTGACGTGAAGAAGAGCTGGCCCTCACCTTACATGGACCACATACCATGCAGTGCACCGTGGAGGAGCAGTGGTCTCGGTGGGTGGCAGAACTGGGTTCCTGGACCTTTTCTGCTGGAGGAAGGACGCTGAGGAGAGGGTAGTGCTGAAGATGGCTGAGGAGGGTGCAGGAGGCCTGAGGACTCCTGAGGGAATTAAGTCCTTGGTGAGCATCTCTCTCTGCTGCACTTACCCTGAGTGAGCCAGGAGGTAGGGGAGACCCCCAGGACAGGAAGATGCCCACCAGATGGATTCATGGCTGAGCTGTACCCCAATAGGAGTACAAGTCATTAGCATTGTAGGTAAAGTATCTTACAGAGGTTGAACTAGAATTTGCTTCCAGAAGATCTTCATAGTTTCCAGTGAGGCTCAGATGAATCACAAGAGAATCTTAAAAGCAGGGAAGAGAAGTTGATTTTCAGAAAACACATTCAGAGGGCTCCACAGGCCATTTTAAAGTTAACATGTACCTTTGTTTGTCTTAAGTTTCAATGGGGGCATGTAGTGAGCAGAGGGCGCTGGACACACTTGCTCTCTGACCACGTGTACCTTCGCAGCCCCTCCCTCCTGCGGGCCCTCCACGTGCGCACACTCTCCACATTGCCGAGCAGAGTCTGTGTTGCTAGTGGCTGCCCACCTGCCCCTCTGCCCTTCCTCTGCTTACTCCCACAGCCTCTTTCTGAGTTGCCTCTTAAACATCTGTGTGTGGAGCATGTCTTTCACTTCTCTGAACCGGAGCAAGAGCAGATGCTCTGTCCCTTCTTCCCCGTCTCCTCTCACTCGACTACTTCTGAGCTGGTGAGATTGAGCAATGTGGTTACTCCAGGGGCTGTTCTCCACTCACAAATAAGGAAACGGGGCAAGTGCACTGCCGCACAAGGAGGTGTACATAGTAAGTGGCTTTACCTGTACAGTGTGTTGATTTTTATTTATCTTACTTTGCAGCTCTGGGGATTGATCTCAGTGTTTGCCCATGCTAGCCCAACGTAATGGGTGTAGAACAGTCTTTGACTGGTGGTGAGCTCTTAAAAATGCCAACTGTTGATGCTTGTGCCTTTTAGAAATGGCTTCAGGGAGAAGGTTTTGGATGAAGGTGGCGGGGAGCTTGAGAGCGTGAAGGTCTGCCTGTCTTTTGGCAAGGGAGAGGACCATGTCTTAGGCTGACCTGTCCCTTACTGTGCCGTGCCTGTGCCTGCTCTTGAAGTTCTCTTATGTCAGCCCTGCTTCTGTGTTTATTTCATTAATTTTTCCCACAAATATTTCATGTAAATGAGACTGCTTTCTAAGTGTACATTCTCTAATAAAATATTCTGTTGATTTGAATGAGTGCATCATTTTCTGTACCACATAGAATGCCATATGATTTTATTTTATATTTTAAGTTTCTGAATGATTTCACATCATAGAGATGCAAAGGTATTTCCGATAGAGATGCTAATATCCCATGTCTTAGCACTGGCCTTCCCTTGCTCTGACCTCTGATGCTCCCGTGGAGTATATGTCAGGTCTAAAAGGTCAACACCAGCACTTATGATGAACTAAGACCCCAGCTGTCACTCAGGTTTTGCATTTTCTGTCTCAGGATCCCATCCAGGACCCCATCCTGCTCTTGGCTCAGTCCTCCATGTTCCCTCTGGCCTGTGGCCATTCCTCAGTCTGTCGTCACTTTTCATGACCATGATACTTTTGGGGAGGACTAGCCAGGTCTCTCGCAGAATGAGCCCCAGTTTTGGTGCAGCATGTGTTTTCCTCTTGATTAATGGATTTCTGGAGGAAGACCACCAAGGGAGAGGCCCTCATCACATATCATCAGGGGTTATACCTGAAGATTTATTTATCCTTTTTGGTCTTCCCAGCTCTGCCTCCTTTGCCTTTCATTGCCTAGTAGGTTTTAAAAGTAAAAATCTAAAGTTTATCTTGCAAACTTACAAGAAAGATGCACTTTTCACTTACTGCATGTGGTGGTTGAATCTGGAACTCCTTTCCCCTGTGCCTCCAGAGTCTCAGGACTGGCCTTTCTCTGATGTAGGTTGGTTCCCTTGGCCTGAGGGAAATAGCACAGGGATTTTTAAAAAGGCCTCTTTCTCTTTCGAGTTTCCTTGACTAGAGCCTCGCTCTTCTTTTGCTGCCAAAGAATAAAATCTTTTATGCTTCTTCCCTGTTCTGCCTATGACTGCCAAATGTGAAGCTGTGTGTCCAGGGGCAGGAAGCTGGCTCTGCACACACATAACTCAGGAATGCTGTTGTCAGTAGCAGTGGCCTGTCCACGAGGGGCAGTCTCAGCCTGAAGACGTCAGTGCTTAGTGTAAAATCCAGGCAGACACTGAAGCCGCAGTACCCAGCAGACAGTGTGGACGAGGTTGTGCTTTTATGTGGTACGAGAGTGTCTGAAACAGCTCACAGAGCCCGGCTCTGACTGGGCATTGCAGTTCTTTGCTGAGGACAGCTGCTTTCTTAGGGGCAGCCACAGGTGTGGAGGTGGCGGCTGTCCTCACCCGAGGCACTGTGGACTGTGTGATTGCGGACGCATCCCTGGCTCTCACAAGCTAATTAACTGCAACATTAAAAAAAAGGACTCTTTTTAAGCTTCTGTGTGAAGTGCCTATGCATGGAGCTGTGAGAGCCTTGTAGACTGAGGAGGCCATTGCCGCTGGCACCACAGCTGTCCCTGCCACACTGTGCGGAGTGGGGTCTGCCCCAGTCTCCTTGACTCTTGGGGTCTCCCGGGGTGCCTCCTAATGCTGGCTTAGGACTCTCCAGAGGCTCTTCTGAATGCTCCAGCCTGTTACTTCATGCAGCTTGGTTTCTGCTCCTGCTGCAGGTGAGCAGATACTGTGTGGTCACATAAAAGAAGGGACATTTGGTGGATCACTTTCTTTTATCTCTAAAGTATGTGTAATTTAGCATTAAGAAGGTAGACATTCAAGCACTGGAAATAGTTTCTCATATACATTTTAAAAGATACTGTGTGAATGTCAGTTTTAAAGCTCTCTGTCAGATCTACTTGGAATGACCTTCAAGTCTGGTGAGTGCACCGGCGTGCCTGTAACATTTGGAAATCGAGAGGCCTAGATTTCGGTGAAATGCTTATTTCAGTGGGCAGCTCAGTGTTGCAGTCAGCTGCTGTCTCACAGCCCGACCATGGTGTGTTGCCAGCCGCTGTAACGTGTATTGCAGCCCAGAAAAGCCTCGTGCATTTGCGTCCTATTTTTTCCTTAAAGAAAAGTAATAGCAAACTTTTAAGAAAACATGATTGCTTTAATACCCAGCTTTTGCTCATTTAACATCACAGAGAGGCTGAGTGGAGTCCAGCCCTCCTCTGAGCAGTTTTTGCTTCTTCACCTGAGGGTAGCATTGTGTTCTTTGCGCATGGTCACTCTATTTGCATGTTCACTGGAGGGGAGTATTTGGTTCAATGAAATACCTTGCTGTTCCATCCAGAGTTCAGTTTCCTAGGCCGGGAATTGTAGTTAAGCTAAAAACAACTTTTTACTTTGACTTTAGTAAAGGATCACTGTATTGGCATTGCTGGAAAAATTTTGGAGGAGCATAATGATAATTAGAAGAAAATACATTAAGCAAGAACACATCATTGGGAAGCCTCTTCGGCTGCCTACTTTTTATGAGGACATAGGATCAAGGAATGAATAAGAATGAAATTCCTCAAGACCTCTTTTTGAAGGTAGCGTGTGAAAGCAGATTTCTGGAGCACACGTGTATGCACATGTGTGTGTGTGTGTGTGTGTGTGTGTGTGTTTTTGGGAAAACAGGGATATTAGTTTGCACCTAGTGAGACTTGGTTTCCTGTTCTTTGGACAGGAGTTTTAGGGGTGCTTCCAGTTTATCGTGCAAAAAAAAACCCTGCTTCTTCGTTTATCTTTCCATCCTTGGGTGGGGTGGCAGCAAAGCAGGTAGCAGAGTGGGTGCAGAGGTCAGCAGAGCACTGACCTCAGTGCTGTCCCACACCTCTGTCCTGTGTGGTGCAGACGTGGTGGGCCAGCCGAGAGAAGCTTGAGTTATCAGGCGGATCTGGATGCCTTGTGGTGTCTGTGGTACCGAAGGGCATTCTGGCGCCCAAGTGTGTGGGGCTTTCAGTTTCACTGGGGAAGTGGCGGGGGATACAAACTCTCCTGTTGTTCTTCAGCAATTGTGTGTGTGTTGCCTTTAAACCACGAGGAGGCTACACTAGTACAAAGGAGTCTCTTGAGTTTTGAAAACCCAGAACCACTGATGATGGTCTCACCCCACGAGCTCTGTGGCCCTCTGTGGTCCTCTGTATTCTAGCACAGACATGTAGCAAAAGGGTTGGTGTTCAGGTCACACTCCTACACATGTAGCTATCACGGGCTCATCCGTGAAGGCTGGAGTAACACTTTAGTGACAGGAACAGTTTAAAAAGTCACCTGCCAGGAGGAAAAGTTTGAATTTAATGTTCATCCAAAGGATAGTTTGATGGAGAAAGGGAAGAAGCGTGAGCATTTGTGTTTTACCTCTGGATTTGGGGAATGTGATCTGACTGGAGTCAGAGGAGGAGAGTGGGAGTCAGCCTCTCCTGTCTAGGTGAGGCTGTTGGAGCAGAGCAGTGACCTGCCCTGGTGTGGTGCCCGGGTCGGCAGAGCCAGTGTTTGCAGCTGGCCAGGCCCATAGTGGGTACTCAGCAAATACCTGTTGAGTCTGAGTGGTTAGATCTGGATTCCCCTTCAGACACTGACTCTTGGGGTGACAGGCTGGTGTTACCTCTTGGTATGTGGATCATAAGTACTCACAGTTTCTGAATTCACGAGTGCCCTAAACATCTGTATATTTTCTTATTTTGCATTTGGGTTTTGATACTGCAAAACATTCATTGTCCTACCATTGCATTTCCGACAACTGCAGAGGTTGTAGTGATAAGTGACCTCTTCACCCAGTTCCCTTCAAAAGCCATATTATACAAGGTGATCTAGGAGCTCTGTAAACTGTACCATATAGCCCAGCTGGGTGCTGGGCATGTGAAACCCTGGTCCGGGGGCTTTTTTGTTCCTGTTTGGAGTGTGCAGTTCAGAAACGGCAGAGGTGGGAGTGGCCAGGGGAAGTTTTCATTTGCATGAAAAAGATGGTGCACATTATTAATGGTGATGATGTTTCCATGGACAAGTTGTCATAGAGTTGCTCTCCTGTCATGAGCGAGGTGTCAAGGAGTAGCTGAGTGTTAGCCACGAGGGCTTGGTGCAGTATGTCATGGAAAAGCCCCTGTCTTATTTTTATAACAGTGCAGGAATAGTCATCCTTTGCAGACAAGCAAGACAGTAGCATACTGTGGGGTCTACGGTTGGGGAATGTAGCTTGTATTTTCACTGTAGCTTTATTTTGCTGATCTCTCAGGATGGGGACTGTGGACACAGGTTAATCTAATCATGAAACTTTTGGCCCTAGATTGTAGCAGAGTAAATTTGTCTACTCTTCCATGAGCGTGGAAACCATAGAAGAGGAGAGAAAAACCAGAATTCATCAGATTTTGGTTTTGTCCCTTGTTGGCAGCCAGTATGCCCCCTGTCAGAACCATGGTCTCTTGCTTTGCTTCTGGTACATGGATCTGGAATCTTGGGGGCGCATGCCCCCAGCACACTCGACCATGCCCAAAGTGATCATGCCTGACGCTCTGCATTTAAAGTGCATCTGTTTATTAGGGGGTCTAGGCGCATGCTTGTAGCACCTGAATGGGTTATTCTGGGAATTGGGGGAGCCTGAGGAGGGAAATGGTGATGGCAGAGTGGGAGAGAATGGGTTTGCAGTCATGAAGGATGTGCTCAGATTCTTAACCTTGATTGTTCTTACCTTTAAATTGAGTTTTAACTTCAGAAAGATGCTTGGACTACACTGGATCATGAGTGCAGGCAGAAATATTGCCTCCACTTAGGGCAGCCCAAGGCTGGTTGGCTGTTACTGGTGACAGCAGTAAGGATGATCAGAGTTCAGCCTTGTTGGACAGGGTGAGTTTTGTCTCTGCCGGTATCTGGTAGGCATGTTAACAGCCGATGTGACCCTGTATGGAAATCAGTGTGGTACATTCTGTATATTAGTTCCATCTGTTGGTGAACTCATTCCTTAGTGTTTTATCAACAGAGTAAAAAGACAAGATAGTGATGTGAACATCACTGGATTGTTTGGGACTGGTGAGACCAAAAAGGTCTCCTGTGTCACAGCCCCCACCTGCCATGTCTTTATTATTAGTTTAGTCTTTCCCTTCTTGCAGACCTGCAGCCCGGTAACAGTGTGTTCTGTGGGAGGCTGACCATTGTCTTGTGCGCCTGCCCCCTGGATCACCCTGAGTTGTAACAGGAGATGTTGCTCTCCAGGAAAAATTCTTGTGTGCTCTGTGGGTTTCTAGCTCTGCCTCCTGTGCTGTCGCCACAGGAGGCCTTCAGCAGGGGCAGCCACCTGCACATTGGGCCTGCAGAGCATTGCAGATGCTGCCATTTCACACAGACTATTTCAGCGCTGGAATGTGTCCCCAGGGAGCACAAAAGGGCTTCACTTGCCCAGGGACCCTCACATTGGGCTGAGGTCTGGAGCTGTCCAGCGTATGGGCTTCTCCGGGAAGTGGCTAGAGGCCCCAGCCAGGAAGGAAGGACTGCTGTCCTTGGAGATGTCTAGATGAAGAGGAACAGCGATGTTGAAGGGACTGTGAAGCTTCCATCTGCACTGTGGCAGGCCCAAAGGCCAGATGCTTCCTGAAGGGTGGGAGGCCATGCCTGTGTGGGTGTCAGGGGTCCTGGCCAGTGTCCTCCAGAGCCTGTGTCTGGACCTTGGTACTGGTTCCACTAGCAGAAGAAATGTTGAATCTAGACCATGTGTGCTTTGTGTTTTTTAGGTTGAAAGAACACACATAGGTATTCACATACACAGACACGTATGCACATGCCCATGTGATCCCTAACCCTTACCCACCTGCATGCATGTGCTCACACATACATTCATAAATGCGTGTGTGCACTCTCCTGTTTGCTTCCTGCTTGGAGGGCTGTGGGCCCTCAACCTTCCATCCACTGTAGCTAGGAGCCATATGGGCTCTCCCAGGGGACAGGGTGTGTGCATAGCTGTCGCAGAGACGGGTTCCTAAGTATCTGTCCATGAACAGCAGGTCACCTGTGAGAGAACCAGCAGTTTGTTAAAATTCAAACCTCTGTGGTCCCTACTGTATTCCCTCTTGGAAATTTTTCCTTTTAAGGCATTTTTTCTGTAAGCACTTGGACATGTTAGGAGTGAGAGCTATAGTAGCACTCAGCTAAGTAAATGATTATGAAGTCTTCTGAGAGAAACAGGTACCCAACGTTCGAGGTCAGGTGTGTCAGGAACAGTACAGACGCAAGTACCTTTCCCTTCATGCCAGAAGCTGTGAGGTCTATTGGGACATGCAGGTGAGGGACACTGATCTCCAGTGTGTTCATTTGCCAGCTTTCTGAGGCCTGCAGTGGAGGGAGTTTTCCTGCTAGTTCCAAGACTGACACAATTTTCTCAGTGTCTGCCTGTGCACAGGACACCAGGCAGTGGTGGGTAAAGCGTGGCTTGCTCTTGGTTCTAGATTTGATATACCTTGTTGGATTAGGAATTTTCCTTAAGATACTTGAGAGGTGGTTTGGGCACACTATCCTTACTAAGAGGACAAATAGTGTGCAGGTCTAAAATGTAGGCAGTTCAGAAAAAGCTCAAGTTGTTTTCATCTCTTTGTTGAGACGTTTCCAGAAAGGAAGTTCTTATGCACAAGAACATATGCAGATTTTTTTTCTGTGCCACATACACTGTGTCATATATACTTACCCGTAAATATTTAAGAATCTGTGCCTTTTTTCCTTCTTTCTGTGCTTTGTTGTGCTGCCTGACCCTTCTCCTGAGCCCTTATGAGCTCATTGCGGCCAGGAGAGAAGAGAAGCTGAGGCAACCTGGGCTTCCCCTTTGTAGCCTTCGCTGTTACAAAGCAGGCAGCACCTGTGCGACTTACCTGGCCTCCCAGAACCCTCTGACCTGTTTAGTGCAGCACAGTGATTCTGAAAAAACAAAAGTGGGAGTAAACACAGAACAGGAAATGAAGCAGCGCTGCAATGTTTGTTAATACGAATAACTTGAAATAGGACTTGGATAGAGAATGGAGAGTCGACAGTTGTTGTGTTTAGGATTAGAACCCAGAACCTTGTACTGCCTCACCTCACTGGGCTGTGTCTTTTGATGGCATTATATGTACACAGGTGTGGCAGCCTACTTTAACCTGACCCTTGGTTCTGATGGTGTTTCAGAGAGATGGCAGGTCCTGGAGAGCTGCAGTAGAGTGGAGCTATCTAGATTATAGTACCTGTCTTGGTGGCCCAGAGGTAGGGATGGGCTCTTCTTCAAGTGGAAGTAGGCCGGGACAGCCTGCCCAGGCCTGGCCCATCCCTTTCCCCACTTGTAACACACCAGTGTCCATGACTTGACACCAAGTTTCTTTCATTTTGGCTTGATTTGGTGGAAGTCAGCCTGTTGTCAGTTACTGATGCATAAAGAGAAGTGAGACTTGGTGGCTTTCACTTCAAGCCAAGTTTTAAGTGTTGCTTATTGCTCTTGCCCACAGTTCCTAATGGGTGGTAGAGATTTGCTTTGTAATAAGGTCCCTAAGTAGGTGCCCAGGGTTAGAAAGGCAGGGAAAGGGGGAAGGCTCTACTCGAACAGTTGAAGCTGCCAAGGACTGTGCTCAGGAGTGTGAGCTCAGAGGAAGGGCTGGGTGTGGTGGCATCCCTTACAGATGAAACCTGTCCACCAGTTCAGTCTCTGGTGGATGTGGGTGGGTGATGTGGCCTCTCCCCTTGGTACCAGGTATCGTAGTAAGAATCAGGTATGGTAGTTGCCTTGGATACTGCAATTGGAGACATACTTGGGAGCTATTAGTTTTGGTTGTCAGGGCCAGTTAGCTTGATTGGGCAGCCATGAGCTGCCCTGGCTCTCTCCCACAGAGGCCATTGTGGCCCACGTGTGTAGCAGTGTTCCTTCTCTGTGGCACAGACTCGTGTGGTCCTGTGAGCAGTGAGCTTGTGAGCAACCTTCTCTTTCAGCAGTGAGGTAATGGGGCTTTTCTTCAACACTCATATGTGAGTGATTTCCTTGAATCTAGTAGAAGAGTATCTGGAAATGAGCGCATGCTCCCCTGGTGCCCTTCCCAGTGTCACTGTGTGTGGAGCATGAGCAGAGGCACGGGAGGCCCCTCTAGGAGGTCCCCTCCCTCCTGCGTGTGCCCTTCTGTCTCCATCTGTCTCCTAGCATCACGTGCACATCTGTTCATGACATTTGTGGTGCACAAATAGGAGAAGCAGGACCCAGAGTGTGTGGTTGGGGGAGCTGCCTGCGAAGGGAGAGGACTGTGACAGTGTCCATAGAATGCACAAGTTATTAAATTGCAACAACTTCTCATGGTTCTGGCCTTAATTTTAAAGTCCCGTGCTGTGACAAAGGGACTATATCTCAATGTAGTCATTCCATTTGTGACAGAGTCTTCTGGTTCTTGGAGAATGTTTGCAAGCAACTGGTGTGATTGTTGTTTGTCTCTGCATTTGACCTAGAACAGTGTCCTCATTAAAGTGTAACACTGTGCAGTTCAGGGGGTCGCAGCTTTCCTCCCAGGGAGAGGGTGGGGGGAGACCAGCTTAGAAAGTAAAGAGTATGCCTTGTGACAGTTTCTGTTTACGTTTACCAAAAGCTATAGTAAGATGTTGGGCTTACAGAGATACTCCTTTCCTTCTGTCAGCTAGATTGCTTACCACCACTTTGTGTCCACAGCCTTTTCTTCACTTCACATGTGGCCTCTTCTTAACTTGCACAGCTGAATTAGACAATGTTTTACGGGACTTAAAGTGGCATTTTGTTTGTTTATCCTGTTCCTTCTATGCAAGGAAAGTGTAGGTGCTGTTTTCTCTTCAAAACTCAGATCTTGCAGTACATCATTAAGCATATTTAAAAATATATTTTCACACAGGCATTGTAAGTCCTGTGGAGTGGTGATGTCACATTCTTGTGAAGAATTGCTCTTTGTAAAAGTTGTCTGATAGATCACTTTTCTTAAGCGGTTGAAATACCAAGCTGCTTCCAGAGGTGCTGTGTCTGGTGTTCGTTCATGATAAGCTAGGTTGTGTTACAGTAGTTACTGGCAATAATGGATCTGGAAAACTTAAACTGAGTGGAGTATATGCTCTCCAAACTTTTGGGGAAGATTTTTTCTTTTATAAGTAAAAGTATTGCTTGGTATTTGTATAATGACAAACAAACTCTTAATGCCTTATATGACTTGTCCTTGAGGTATCCTATCAAAATATAGTCAATTCAGGGTTTTTTTGAAGCAGATGTGTGAGTGGTTATTTAGATTTCAGTAAAATTGATTATTGAAGTGTTTATTTTTCCCCTGTGAGCTCTTAATGAAAGGATTTGGGGGGTCTGACATTTGTGTAAACAGTATTACTTTGGAAGGTAATGTTTAACAGAATGTTTTATGGCTTACTGCACATGATTATCTCTCTTTGTATTCTTGGACACAGTTCTTTCTTTCAGTAGATGGTGGCCAAGACCTGTAGGCTTTTTCACAAAGAGCAGAGAAGGGATGATGTTAGGTAGGTATAGGTATTACTTGCAGTCTGTTTTCTTATACAGGGAGAGATACAGTAACTTGGTTGTAGGTAAAGGTTGGAAAATAGGGTATTGTTTGTGGTGGGGGTGAATACTGTTCTTTGCTATTGGTTCACATGGCATAAAAAACAATACTTGTTTGTAGAAACAAATTTCAGTTAAAATAAATTTTATATTCAACTCATAGAAATTTCAAAAATGTGTGTCTGATAATGACTAGGAAGTGTTTCATAGTAAGGAAATGTGAATTTCTGCCTGATTGTTTTGTAATTTGGAAAAATGTTTATGTTAGACAGTATGTTGGTAATAATTGCTGCACTTGTGAGAATAAGCTCTGTGAATACCTCTCAGTTGCTCCTAACTTGGATTCTTTCTGCCATTTACTGAGGAACATTTGATTTTCTGTTTGTTTAAAAAAATGTATGAGGCTTCGTTTTCTCTAGTGTTCCCCAAGCTTCCAGTATTCCTGAATTAGTTTCAGCTTTAATTTTAATGACGGTGCAGGATGTGAAAAGAGTCAAAGTAAAAACCTAGTACTTTCCTGCTGGCATCGTGAAGAGCGAGAAATCTGTCTATGGAATGTGTGGTGGCGACCACAGGGCTTCATCTGAGCTGCCTAGTTTGAGGGGGCTGCAGTGCTGAGCTTCTGGAAATGAGGCTCTTAATGGAAATGTTGACAAGATCATTAACTATCCAGCAATGCCACAGCTCCAGGAAGACTGGATTTACCTCCAGATCCATACTGCCAGCTCTTTGAGGTGGGTGAGGGAGTGAGAAAAGCATTTCTTTAGCTGCAGAAAATTATGGAACAGGCCCTGGCTCCTGCTGCCCTATCTATTTCTTAGTTTTGTGAAGTTTACTTTGCTAGTGACAAATAGACTGGTAAGCTAACTACTTAATACAAGACTTGGGAAATAGTAAATAAATAGTGAATAAGAAGTCATAGGAATGCATCGATTTTTAGAGGCTTCTTCTCTTTCATACAGAAACTCTACCCCCATTTATGTTCATACAGACTCTGCTTTATTAAAGTTTCTAGAAGTCCTTTTAATTTTCCAAGATATGTTATTAATAACTGGGAAAAGAAAATCCCCACATCTTTCTTCATTTATTTTTGGGCTATTCTGAATATAATTAGTAATTATATTGTGTATTTTCACCCTTCCCCCCATTGGATTTGACTACTAATGTTTATGTTTTAGTACAAGGGCACAGGGGCTGCTTACAGCAGAATGCTATTTTATGTTTTTTAAAAACTATTTTGCCGTATTTCCATTAGTTAATGTTTTTCTCTTTGCACTCATGTCTGGAAGATAGAGTCTTTTCTCCTGAACCAGGAATTTATTTGGGGTTTTTGACTGTTCATGGTAAACAACTTCATAAAAGGTAACCTATTTGCAGAAGAATAACATGTAGGTCATGTATGCATTTTTTCTATAAATAGACAGTGACTTCAAAGCTGTGGTATGAGTTACAGATATTGAAGAAAGCGTAGCTTAAGTGATCACAGAGTTTGTGTAATGAAGCCTTGTTATGGACAGTTGGCTATGTTTGGGTTCACTTCATATGGGCAGTTTTCTTCATGTTGGCGCTTGCTTTGATTTATTTGGGGGTACAAATCATTTAAAGGAAATCTTTGTTGAAGGCAAGAGTTTTGCCATTTTTGTTCCCTCTGCACTGTATTCTGAACAAAGCAGGCTCGAGGCTTACCTTTAAAGTGGATGTTTTCGGCAGAAATCGCCTGAGCTGCTTCCTTGCCAGGTTTGTGGGGAGCAGGCTGTGGCCCTTGCTGC
Organism: Chinchilla lanigera; assembly: GCF_000276665.1. NCBI lineage: Eukaryota > Metazoa > Chordata > Mammalia > Rodentia > Chinchillidae > Chinchilla > Chinchilla lanigera. Next base: position 59,832,919 of record NW_004955402.1, on the reverse strand, counting down.
TGTTCACTGCACCCTGGAATAGTGGGGTTTGTGTCCTCGTTCTGGTGTGGGGGGTGGGGCTTCTTGTGAATGCAGCGATTCTGGTTGCCTGTTATTCATGTCTTCTTATTCGAGTGGAAATGCAGCTCGTTCATAATGGATTATTGATTGGTCAGAGGACAGCAGCAGCCTCCAGGCCTTGTCCTCAGCCTGTGCACTCCCCAGCAGTGAATGCACCACTTCATGGGGCTCTGCGGGACCCTGGTCTGGGGACTATAAGCCGCAATTGTTAATCTTGTACAGAATGGTTTGTAGGGAGAGGAACTCTTCATTGTTGTTAGGGAATTTTCCCTTTGCTGGCAGAATGGGCTTTTTGTCTCTGTAGTAAGATAAGCTTGTCCAGGATGTTAATGATGTATTTTAATTCATGGCTCATAATACTACAGTGTGACTCCTGAGGCTGCTTTATTGTCTCCAGGAGAACAAGCTCACACAGTGTCCTGCAGCACAGCCTGGCGGCTCCCACTCGGGGTGTGGGTCGTTCTGGGCTGTGCCCATGGCAGGCAGGGCAGGGCAGACCTTTTTGCACAGCGGGAGCGGCTGTTTCCAGGAATGGCCCTTCACATTTGCTCCCAGAGGGAGTTGCTCCTTTTTTTTAAATTTTGAGATTTGCCTTTGGGGCCATGATACTCTTTTGCTGATAGCCCTGTAAATATCTTAAATGTTCTGTGTTGTACTTTTCCTTTTCAACTGATTTTTTTGTTGGGGGCATTTCTCCTTCCCTAGTGGACCTTAGATTCCCCTGAAGCCCATCCTCATAGTCCTGTCCCCCGGAGTGTGTGCACATCGGAGCAGGACCTCTTCCAGCCTTGGCTATCATCAGCGCCCCCTGGACGTCCTGCACCTCTCTGGAAGGTCACCAGAGGGGAGAGAGCCAGCGACAAGTGGAGCCGCACGTTGTCAAGGGAGCCAGCGCCTGTTTAGTGTCGTGTTAGGGTTAATTAATGAATCAGAGCTGGAAGAAGCACGAAAGTTGGTGGTAACTTGAAAAGTAGCACAGCCTCCAGCTTTGCTTCCCACCCTGACAGGTCCTGGTGGAGCAAGCCCAGAGCTAGAAATGGCACTTTCACTTTCCCAGCAGGCCCTTTGTTCCTCCAGGCCTCCGGAGGAATCTGCCTATCTGGCTTCGGGTGCTTTCAGCAAACTTCAAGAGTTGTGTTGTTTTGGAAATTGCACCTAACCTTTAGTTAGAGGTATTTGAAATTTGAAATTTAGGCCTCTGATTCCTTTTACAGATAAGAGTCTAATGATAGGGACAGCTTTGCTAGATTCAGAAAATTTAGTCCAAATCCATTGAGCTTTTTGTTCGTAGAACTGAAAGGGTAAGATTTACTGCTGATGCAGGGACAGACACACTTAGGTGAAAATATATTTACATTCTTTTCCCAACAGTGCAGTAATTAACTGGTCAGAAATTATTGTTTGAAGTATAGAAGAGAAACCTTAGCAGTGTTACTGGTCTTCTAATACTGAGAAGTGAGGGGAAGGGGCAGTCACGGGGCCAGCATAGATTCAAATTCCTGAGCGGTGGCTGGTGGGCGCGAGGTTGTGGCTGGGTCTGTGGCATGGCTTTTCCCAGGGTCTCTGGGTAGGCCGTTCAGAAGCCAGAAAACAGTTTTAAAAACAAAATCCATTAAAACAGATTTGTTTCATTCCTATACTTTTTCTTTCTTTGACTTTCTTTTGAAGACTAGAAATTAGGAAAGGTAATTTCCCAAAGTGCATTCCTAGTGCCCTGGAGCCTCCTTGGCTGGAGAGAGGAGGGGTGGGCCAATGGGAGAGGGGCTGCAGAGCAGCTCTGCTCTCCTTTAGAGAAGGGCCTAGGTAACTGGTGGGAGAAACTTCCAAAACTTGTGAGCATGGAAACAGTAACCAGTAGACCCAGCAGTTGTTAGTATTTTGATGTATTTGCCTCTATTTCTCTCTTATAAATGATCTCTTAATATTTCAGCACACATTTCCAGAGAATAGGAACATTCTCCTATATTACCCATTTAACAAAAGTAATATAATTCTCAAGAATCCTCTGACACCAAGTCCGTATTACAGCTTAATTTTTATAGACTTCTGCTGTTGAAATGCATTTGAACGTGTCTGTTGTAGATGACTACAGCTGTTGGCTAAAGTATTTTTTATTAAGTAACCTGGTAAAGCATAACACCAAGGTCCAGTAATTGCATATACCTTAGTATTCAGCTGTTTTTAGTTTTTTAAACGGCTGTTATTTTTCATCTCTTCGAATTTATTCAGCTAAATATTGCAAATGCCAGTGACCAGCTATCTTTGGGTACTGCATTTACATTTCATTCATTTATTTATTGTTTTATTTATTATTATTTTTATTTGTTTACTATTATTTATTATTGTTAATAATCTATGATCTGTTGATCATTTACTGAGTGTTAAAATTGTATCTTGCATGCACTGATTCAAACTTCAGCAAAAGTATTGCAATATATAGGTATCAGTTTGGAGATGAAGAAATGAACCGAGAAGCAGAGAGGCTAAGACACTTGCTGAGTATCTCACAGCTGATCTGTTAATGGCAGAAATGGGTTTTGATACTGGTGGTCTGGTCATTCTTATCAGTGTATTTTTGGGGCAGCCACTGTGTCTATTCATCTTTCTGTCCAGTGGCTGAGGTGGATCAGGAAGTCCATACCTGAGATGGGTGGTAGTGATGGGTGTGGGTTCTGAAGGAACAGCAGCAGGGTCATGGCCTGGGGCTGCAGGCTCCAGCACCAGCTCAGGCCATTGTAGGCTGAGCTGGGGCTTCGGCACTTCACCTCGTGGGGACCGGAAGTCTCTCGGGGATTGGTCTGATTTACACTCTGGAACCACAGGTCGACTTGAGGGCGTGTGGATTCAGGAGTGACTGGGGAGGGCGGCCTGCAGAACATAGGTCATCACAGGATAGTGGCAAGAGGGAGAAGCCAGGCAGGCCTGGTGTGTGCCGTTGGTACCACTGACGTGGAGGACACAGTTGATTCCCAGGCCCAGCTCCCTGGGCAGGCCTTGCCAGTCCTTGCAAATTCATTGCTCCCTCCCAACCCTTTTGGAAACTTCTCCTTGTCTCAAGGTGCCGGGGCAGCATGTTGTTTTATAATTGCATGTTTGCAGCTTTGCCTCCTAGTCCGACTTGGGAGTGCCTTGGTGCTAAGCACCATTCCTTACTTATCTTTTGATTCTTTTGCTCCTGACCTGTCTCTGTACTCAGTAGGCACACAGGAAGGGCTTGTTGTGACGAAGAGCTTGTTCAGTCTGAGCTGCCCTCCTGGGCAGTGCTGGGACAGCTCAGAGGAGCGTGCTGTTGGGTGTGGGCCTCGAGGATACTGAGGGAGACCGTCTGCCTACATTCATGCTGTACCAGCCTTGGGCTGCTGATGGTGCTTTTCTTTCTAGCTGTGTGCCTGGGCCTTGGCTTTGGGATCCAAGGTTTGCCACACTGGGGCTCTTTCTACCCATCACCAAGTTGAGCGTCAGGAGAGATGCATCTGCACTGGGTTCATTCATAGGCTCCTCGATGGCCAAAGGGATCTATTAATCGAGCATTTGCCCAGAGGTTAAATTCATCCTAATCCAGTGAATGTAGGGAATCTGGTAAGAGTCACTTAAATATAGTCCTCTGGTCTGGGCAACAAAATAGAGAAAGCGGGGAAGGAAGAAAGCAGCTCTCTGAGGGGCAGCAGTAGTCAGATGTGTGCCTTAGACTCAGGACTGTACGCGTGGTTATGTGATGATAGTGACTTATTTTCCTGTCCTCTTGGTCTTGCGTCTTCCCTCTGCATCTCCATCATCACGCATTGTTAGACAAGGAAGACACATTTTCTCTAATAAACTTTTTCCGCTGTTTTTAAAAAAATTAATTGATGAAATCATCTACCTTCTTCAAAATATTGTTCATTCCCTCTCTAGAGGAACTCACAGAGTGAGTGCTGCATTGGAAATCTATTTAAAACCCTAATCAGTGCATCGTTTCTGTGCTGAAACAATTAAATCACAGTCTCTTGGCAAGTTCCCAGTTTCAGCCTTGGAAAAAGTTTGTAATGCATCTTGCAGCAACAACAAAGCCGTGACTCATGTGGGTTCTCGGGGGTCTAGAGTGGACTCTGCACTCATATGCGCGGAATTCCTGTGCCTTCAGCCAGCCCCAGCACACACTGCCCTGCCTCTCACTCTCCACCATTCTTGTAGTCCTGGGAACATTTCCTGTGGTCTGGTGTGGCTGCAGGACAGTTCTCAGTTCCTCAGGTCTGGGTAACTAGCTGGCATACACTAGTTCTATGAGGCTAATTATTTATGGGTTGATGTGTTTCAGGAAGCCTTGGTTTGCCAACTTGGATTTGGTATGAATTTCTCTGAGAAGGTAAAATAGGTAGTATGGAGCTGCAGGTGTGCTAAGGCTGGTGTTGTGTGCTTTGTTGCTGGGGAAGCCATCAGAGACCCTCCTGGCCAGTAGAGGCTGGAGGCTTTTAAAGGCCCATAGGGTGCTGTGGGATGCGCTGTGAACATCCCCATGATCCACCTATGGTGCCTGTGCAGGAGAAGGTTGGGGTGGGGGTCCTGTTCTTTTTAGGAGGTGGAACCCTTATTTTCAATAGCAACAGAAAGAGCAGTCACAGAGATCTGCTGATTGTACTCCTGATGGTGGTGGGGGTGCAGGGAATTAGCTTTGATGGTTGCTTAGTCGTCACTGGGCAGCAGAGGGAGCCAGGAGGGAGCCCTTTGTGGGCCTCAGCGAATGTGGGCAGCTCGGTGCATTTTCACATTTCCCTAAGGTAATGGTGTTTGGGCCTTAAACTGTTGTTACCACTTTTTCCACTTGTACATTTATGTATTTTTCCCTTTAGAATATTTTGAAGTCCTCTAAAGACATCCTGTGTAGTCCTCACAGGGATTTATGGTGGGCTCATTTTGCAATACAAGGTGGGCAGAGAGGAAGAGGGAAACAGAGAAAGAGACGCTTGTGAGGTCGCCCCAGGCTGTTCTGGGAACATTTCCTGTAAACTACAGGGTCCTGCTAGCTTTTTGGCAGAGAGTTAAGCAACTCCAGCGGGGAAGGCCTACTGAAAAATGGGAACTGTCTTCTCTGGTCTGTGGGCAGGGAGGCTGTAGGTGCCTAAGGGTGGCCAGGGTCGGGGTGTTGGGGATTGCTAACCCTGACTATCAAGGCTGTCCTGAGGAAGGGGACGGGTGTAATTTGGTGAGCAAAGTTCTTTGCCTTGGTCCTCAGGGGCAACAGCCATAGTGCCCACATCCTGCAGCGCAACCCCACATGGGGTTGAGCCAGCACTGTGAGGGGGTAGTCCTGTGGCCTGGGTGCTGGACTCTCCTGCACTGACTGCTCCAGCCTGAGAGGCCTGGCAGGCAGGGGGCCTGCAGAATGGCAGGTGCGTATTGGTGGTTATAAGCTTTGCTTAAAAGAGTTCTGTCTGTGTTCCAGGTGCTCATTGCCATCTCCCAGTCCCCCACCGGGAACATGCACCTCCTGGTCGCAGGTACATCTCGTGTCACCTTGGAGCAGCAGAAGCGCCTCTGAGAATGGAGAGATAAGACGCTGTTCTTTCAGGCCTGGTGAGAAAGCTGTGACCCTAAGCCCACCATACGTCCCAATGGATCGCAACAGAGAGGCTGAGATGGAGCTGAAGAGAGGGCCCAGCCCGCCCAGGGCCAGCAGGAGCCAGGAGGTGGACGGGGACAAGGCTGCATGCCATAGCTGCTGCATCTGTGGCAAGAGCTTCCCCTTCCAGAGCTCGCTGTCACAGCACATGCGCAAGCACACAGGAGAGAAGCCCTACAAGTGTCCCTACTGTGACCACAGGGCGTCCCAGAAGGGCAACCTCAAGATTCACATCCGGAGCCATCGCACAGGGACTTTGATTCAGGGACACGAGCCAGAGACGGGTGAGGCACAGCTGGCGGAGATGCGCGTGTCTGAGGGCCTGGACGGGTGCGCCAGCCCCACGAAAAGCACGTCAGCCTGCAACCGCATCCTGAATGGGGCGGCACAGGTGGACAGCAGCAAGATCCTGCTGCGGAGCAGCCGGAAGGAAGTAGAAGGGGCGGCTGGTGCCGTGGAGGAGGCTGAGGCCGCGGCCCAGTGCTCCTTCTGCAAGAGCCAGTTCCAGCGCAAGAAGGACCTGGAGCTGCACGTGCACCAGGCCCACAAGCCCTTCAAGTGCAGGCTGTGTAGCTACATGACCTTGCGAGAGGAGTCGCTGCTGAGCCACATCGAGCGGGATCACATCACTGCGCAGGTGCCCAACGGTGGCGAGGCCTGCGTGGAGAACGGCAAGCCCGACCTGAGCCCTGGAGAATTCCCCTGCGAGGTGTGCGGCCAGGCCTTCAGCCAGACCTGGTTCCTGAAGGCGCACATGAAGAAGCATCGGGGCTCCTTTGACCATGGCTGCCACATCTGTGGCCGCAGGTTCAAGGAGCCGTGGTTCCTCAAGAACCACATGAAGGCACATGGCCCAAAGACAGGCAGCAAGAACAGGCCTAAAAGTGACCTGGACCCCATTGCCACCATCAACAATGTGGTCCAGGAGGAGGTCATCGTCGCAGGCCTGTCTCTCTATGAAGTCTGCACCAAGTGTGGAAACCTGTTTACAAACCTGGACAGCTTGAATGCCCACAACGCCATACACCGCAAGGTCGAAGCCAGCCGGATCCGTGCCCTGGCCGAGGAGCCGTCCACTGAAAGTCCCCTGGACACAAAGCAGTTCTTCCTACAGTGCCTGAACCTGAGACCATCTGTCGCTGGTAACGTGTCCCCTGGTGGGCAGGCTGGAAGGCGGGTGGCTGAGCTGGACCCCGTCAACAGCTACCAGGCCTGGCAGCTGGCCACCAGGGGCAAGGTGGCCGAACCGGCTGAGTACCTCAAGTATGGGGCGTGGGACGAGGCGCTGGCCGGGGATGTGGCCTTTGACAAGGACCGACGTGAGTACATCCTGGTGAGCCAGGAGAAGCGCAAACGTGAGCAGGATGCACCGACCACACAGGGCCCCCCAAGAAAGAGGGCAGGCTTGCCAGGGGACCCCACGCCTCCTGGCCACTTTGATCCCCGGCCAGCCGCACGCCCGACCCGCCGGGCCGCGGCTTCAGCTGGCCATGGCAAGTCCTCAGAGTGCTTCGAGTGTGGCAAGATCTTCCGCACCTACCACCAGATGGTGCTGCACTCCCGTGTACATCGCCGTGCCCGCCGAGAGAGGGACTCCAACGGGGACAGGGCACGTGCCCGCTGTGGCTCACTCAGTGAGGGTGACTCAGCCTCTCAGCCCAGCAGCCCCAGTTCAGCCTGCGCCACTGTTGACTCTCCAGGCTCTGGCCTGGCCGATGAGGCTGCTGATGACAGCGGGGAGGAGCCCATACCTGAACCAGCACCAGGTGAGCAACTGTACTCCGTTGGACTAGGTCAAGTAGCTGAGCTCAGGTAGCCTCTTACCTAGGTCACTCTACACGCAGCTAGTCACATGCTTAGGTGACCCTGCACCCAAGGATTTGGGCTATGCCCAAATAGCCTTGTGTCGTGGCAACCTTGTTCCTGGGTGTTCACCCTCAGGCAGCCTTTGACCACAGTCCCTGTGTCCAAGGAACTATGTTACCTAGGTGTCCTGCACCCACTGTGTACCTGGGGTCTGCTTGTGGGTGCACATGCAGGCACCTATCAGTTCCACTTGTACCTTCCTTCATAACTGACCTGTGTGTGCTTGCACAAAGAACCACCCTGTCTTCCTGAACTGACAGCCTCTACTGGGCACCAGTGATTTCTCAGCAAGGTGCACAGTCGTGGGCCCCTGAGGTGTGCTTCTGTCTTTCTTTGACACCCCAGGTGCAGTTCTCACCATACGACAGCTATGTACCCTTAAACAGTTGTAAACATCCGGTGCATACACCACAGACATGCACATAGGCGTGTACACACAACACACACACACACACACACACACACACACACGTACACACTTTCCTTTGCTCTTCTCTCTGAACACCAGACAGCACAGAAGAATAACTTCGAATTAGTGTGCAGTTATAACTAATCTCCTTGGATTCAAGTAACCCTGTGGGTTTAGGGACGGTTAATTGGAATGGAATACTTTCCAGGTAGCAGCCATGTAAATATTTCAAGATGCTTGGCTAACTTTGTTATCATACTTTTTACAAATTTTAAACATTTTCATATTCCCTATTATTTTTGCCGTGGGTAATTGAGAGTGAAAGGTGAAGTTCTTTGATGGAACTCTAACTTTCTGTGAAGCCGAGGGTGTTTTTTCTCTTCTCTTTGCAAGTCTGTTAGTGAGAGTGTTGCTTTCAGCTGAAAGTTGAGTGATAGGAATAAGAGTCCAGTGGGCAGAGCTGTTTGTTTTCTGTAATGAGAAAGAGGACCCCTGGGCATTTCTTTCAAACAAAGCACAGATCGATGCCACTTTCCCTCATTAGGGATTAAGCAGAGTCTCATTATTACAGGTTTATGCAGTGTGCTGCATTGGACGCCTGCTGTATCCACACACACAAGGGTGAGAGGAAGTGGGGAGCAGTAACTTGTCTAGGCCTTAGTGAGCCCCGCGCTCAGTCTGCATACTTGCATGTGTGTGTCCCCAGCCGCAACAGGTTCTGCTCGGTTCGGTTCTGCTCCTGCTTTCCCAGTCACTGATCCTGGGCGAGGGCAAGAAGATGTGGTGCCTCTGAAGTGCAGGGTTGTCCGGGAACTCTCCTGGACTCGTACAGCAGCTTGTTCTGTGGAACCCAGCGGCCCAATTGCGACCCCCGGTTGGCCCTTTTGAAGTTTAACTCTTGGTTTTCCTTTTGCATAGCTGTGGCTTTTACTGGTTGTGTTCTGACAACGCTATGACTCCTCTGTGGAGTGAACACTGGGTAAAATATTAAGCTAGCACTGTAGCTTCTTTTTTCCCACTTGGAAGAGAAGCAGTTCTAGTATTTAGAAAAGCTGTTGAGCGTGGTCCTCATTCATTGTGATGGCAGTCAGATGATTCATGGTGAGCTAACCCGGGAGCATGGTTAAAGTCAAGAAGCTGGGAGGATCAAGTTATTTTCATCACACAGTAGAATTTACTCTATTTTTTCTTTTCAGTTTCATTAATTTTGTGTACTTCTTATAGGCATTGTATGTATTTTCTCTCTCTATAGCTTAGTTTCTGAGAATTTTAGGTATATCTCACATGACTCTATTAAGATACGTATTGCATTTAAGTATAAAAGTTGGTGTTAAAGATAGGATGTGGTAGCTCACTGAGGAAAAACTGTAGCGTGATGGCAGCATAAAGTGTTACAGAGCCTTTGGGTCTGCAGAAGTCACTTTTATAATCCCAGAGCCCGGTGTCTTCCCGCCTGACAATACAGACCTCTCAATCCCAGCAGACACAGTGTCTAGGCCAGCATTAAGCTATCTAGGCACGGATATTCCTCCAGGAGAGAGACAGTGTCACATTTGCTTACTCTTAAAGCACCCTGATTTGTAGGGCCTGGCCAAGGCCTTGGAATAGCTGCTTTTGAAAAGAAACCAGGTATTTTGAATGCTATATTTTGATCTACAGTGTGCCCCTTTTTTTCCTCTAAAACGTGTACAGGGCTTTGGAAAATGCCTGCCTTGCTGTCACTGAGAAGCTTACCTAGATATTTAAACACTGGTTAATGCTCAGAGAGTGTTGATGGAGTGACTGGGTACATTCGCTAGTGTGGCGCGGGGCTGTGGAAAGTGAAAGGGAGGAGTAGGCTCTCGGGAGAGTCAGCAGCCTGCAGTAGCACAGTTGAAATTAGAGTTCGCATCTGTGTGCTCATCCCGTAATTTTACCTGAAAGAAATTGACATCCAGGAATAATTGTGGCTCCTCCTGGATCTGTACCTTTGGAAGTTCTCGTGGTTCCACTGCTTTGTTTCCCCATAGGACTGGGCTAGGCAGCCAGCATTCCTGACTTAAAATGCGGGGGAGCACAGCTGTGAGGAGAATTCAGTCACTGAAAGCATGTTCCTGAGCTGGGTTTAAATCCTCAACTGGGACAGTGGTGTGGCACTATAGCAACTCCTCTTTGGAAGATCACAGCTATTTATATTTTTGATGGGGGGAGGAGAGGCACAAGGGCATATAATTAACATTTATTTAAAAATGTCCTCATACAAAGTGGAATCAGGGAGCTCAGAGGCCACCACTTAGGAAGATTGCATATTGTTTCACAAGTAAGTATGTGAACCTCAAGTGTACAGGCCAGGAGGGAATTCTGCTTCAAGAGCATTTCTTTTTTTTGGTCCTGGGAATTGAATGCAGGACCTCACGTTTGCCAGGCAGGCGCTGCGTTACTGAGCTATATCCCCACCCCTAAGGGCGTTTAGATGACTTACGAGTAACAGCAGGACATGGAGAGATCATGAGCATCTTGGAGGGATTCGCTTCAGCTGGGGACCTGTGGCGTTCGAGGCACCCTGGCAGGCAGCTGAGACTGGGTTGCTGCAGGACTTGCAGGTGTTAGAACATGCCTTTCATGCAAGACAGCTAGGTGGCTGTTAACTGCTGTTTGTGTATTGTTTAAGTCAGAACTAATGTGGTAACCCCAGTTTTCCTCGATTTCTGATCATGCCAGCATCTGCCAGGTCAGGTTCATATTCCATGGAGCTTGTCTGCTGCCTGTGTTTGTGGGTATTTTGGAACTTACTTCTTAGGAAACCTCTGAGCTTTAGACATTTTAGGAATTCCAAGTGTTTAGCTCTTTCTGACTGAGAAACATGGCAGCTGAGATGGTTCAACCTGAGAGGTTAAAAACGGCACTGGCTGGTGCCCTCCTGGTGTGTGCAATTCGAAGAATTAAGGCATCTTCAGAAGAGGAAAATATGGTGAAGGGGAGGAAAGCTAATCTCAGCAAGCGGTCACATTTACTGTGTTCAGAGCACCCTGTTTTTGTGTGGCCAGCCTTCCTGTGGTGAGGGGCTCTGCTCCTTGTGCCTTCACCTGCTGCACTTGGTCTTTTGACCAGAGGACGTGAGCCACGTACATGCTTTGAGACTGGCCGTGGTGTGGACTGTGAACTCCTTCCTGGCCAGAGCAGGACCAAATGGCCAGTGAAAAGGTTACACAGCCATCCTTCTTCTTTTTAATGGACCGGGGACAGCAATTAGGACAGCTTAAGAACAGAATGTTTTCCTGTGTCTGCCCATTGAGACAGGATTGGAGGTGACTCGAGTGGACAAAAGTAAGAATGTGGCATGCTGGGGTTGGGCAGGCAGGGATGTTTGCTCATTCCGGGCCTGCTGGGCCTAGGGAGCGCCCTGCATTTACTCACTCAGTTTCCTTCAGTGTCCAGCAGATGTGACTTGTGGGGGACGCAATCTTCTCGTGTCCTGTTGGCCAATCTGCAAAGTGTGCTGAGTGCCTGAGCCAGGCATTTGAGACCGGTCTCCACAGTGCTGTCCTGGCCAGACACCTGCAGGCCAGGCTTTTGTGGAACTGAGTCAGGAGTGAGAGGAGAATCTGTCTTAACACTGACCCCACAAAGAGGCTGAGGATTCAGGGAAGAAGGGGTATGGGCGTAGGCAGGGAGAAAATGAGCAATGTGAGACCCGGGGGAGTTTGAGGTATGGACAGCAAAGAATAACTTGTCATTTTAACTGGGGAGGAATGCACCTGCCTAGAACACCCCATGGAAGAGACAGTCTTTGATGGTCCCCTGCTACGGCAGGCAGTGATTCTGAGAGTATACAGGTGTGGTGCATCTGTGGAACACCTGCCTACAGAGCTCCTGAAGGTAGAAGGCATAAGGCTGTGCCCTGTCGTATCACTCCACGCCTTTGGCTTGCTGCAGCCTGAGGCTCGCCTTGATGATGCCTCCAAGCTGTCAGGAGATGGCATGACGCCATTGACGAGGTGTCGGGTGTCCCCATGAGGAATTGTCACTCCTTCGGGTAGTCTCCTGAGAGTGAAATAAGCACAGGATAAAACCGCAGTGGGATCTGGTGATGCAGGAACTTGGGGCAGATGAAACGAGATGGGCAGATCTTGGGTACTGAGAGGAATTATGAAATGTGCAGACTGGCTGGGCAGGTGGGGGCAGAGATGCTCCTGAGGGCTTTGCAATATGCTGAACTCTGAGGATTTTATTTATTTTGAAATAAAGTATGAGTTGAAAACCTCATATTCAGTTCTTAGTTTAAAAATGGAGCCATGTTTTTAAAGGAAAATATCCAGGCATCCCTGGCAGTCAGCTACAGAGTGACGGCTGGGTTAGTGAGCACACGAGTAGCTGGAGCCCACCGCAGTCAGCTCCACCCAGTGGCCAGTGTTCATCTATTTTAGAATCATGATGTGAGTTGCGTATTGCAGCATGTTTTACAGTATTCTGATTCATTAAACACTGATAGTCCGTGCCTGGCATGTATGCTGCTATTTGCTTGAAGAGAAGACTGTGTTTCCAGGCTTCTCAGAATATATTACACTGTGACAGGCACTGCACTCTAGAGAGTATACTTTGGGAGTTTCTTTATATCACTGAGAGACATACAGAGTACACATACTTAGTACTGGAAAACAAACATCATGCAGCCATTTTGGTTTTTGTAGAAGATTCAGACACATGATATGTATTTTATCTCTGTCTCTTTGTGTAACCCAAGACAGAATCAGAATTTTATAGATGGGAGGGAACTAAAAGACACCTATGCTCCCAGTTGGTAGAAGAAAACTGGGACCCAGGGAGATTGTCATTGGCCCAGTGCCGTGTGGGGTGCTGTCGCTAAGTGACAGTATGTTGGTGTACTGTGTATGGCTTAGATTTAGATGCCTGGGGTTTCATTGTCCCTTTGCCTCTGAGGCGGGCTGCAGTCTTCCTAAGTTCTTCAGCCTGAGGGTTTCCTCCACCGAATATGGGGGCTGTGACTCACAGACAGACACATGTATCCTGGCCATCTCTCCTATCTGATGCCTGCACATTGTTGGCATCTTGGAAACACAGCTCATCTTGTTGGTAGTGTCAGCTGCAGAGTTGGAGCTCTGAGAAAGGCTTCTCATGAGTGGCAGAATGCATGGCTGTGGTTATGTCTGTTTTCCCTGCCCTGTTGGACTTAGTATGTTCCATTCTGCTGTGTGGCTGATGCTGGTATGACTTTTGGCTTCTTACCAGTGGTTAAATGTTCTTTCCTCTTTTGTCCTGAAAAAGCAGTGCCCTTGGTCTTCCCCAACTCAGACTGGATTGAAGTAAATTTTACCTGCCTGCAGTGATTGGGAATAGCATGAAAAGAATCCCATTGTTTCCCTTCACTGCTGACAGGTAAAACCTACAAAGAGGGACTCTGGAAAAGAAGTATTGCAGAGATGTGCATCTGGACATCTTCCTGAACCTCCCAAGTTGCTGTCTTAGTTACTTTTTTCTTGCTGGGAGGAAATACTCAACACCCACAAGTTAAAGGAGGAAAGGTTTATTTTAGCTCACAGTTTGTAGAGGTTTCACTCCATAGTTGTCTGGTTCCAAGGCAGAGTGGCATAGCAGAGAGGCATCACAGAGGAGAAACAGTCCATGGCAGGGCGGGCAGGAAGCAGAAAGCAGCCTGCCTCCCTTTCCCTTTTATTCCATACAGGCTACATGTATTTTGGGTGGTGCCTCCCTTACTTAGGGTTGGTCTTTCCATTATCCATACACAGAACTATGTTAATCCAATCAGTTGACTTAATTTAGTTATTACATAGTCATAATCCATATGTACACACACTAGATTGAGCCAGCTCTGAAAAACCCCATCTATGAGCACATGAAGCTTTGTGGGGACATCTAGATACAAGCCATTAATAGTCACTGGTCAGCTGGAGGAAGGGACAGTGGCATGTACCTGGAAGAGTTTCTGGTTTTGAGACAGGGTCTCACTATGCAGTTCAGGGTGGCCTTGAGCTCGCTTTATAGCCCAGGCTGGTCTCGAACTCACAACAGTCCCCCTGCCTCAGCTTCCCAAGTGCTGGGATTACAGGCGTGTGCCACCCACCTGGCATTGACTTTTTAGCTTAACATACATTTATTTATTTTTTGGTACCGGGAATCGAATTCAGGACCTTGTGCTTGCCAGGCAGGCGCTTATGTCGCTGAGCTACATCCCTGGCTGGAAGGGTTTCTGGTTGGGTGCTGGGGAAGTATGGTCTGTCAGAGGACAGGGTGCACAGCTGGAGAGTCAGGACCATGATGCCTGCTATCCTGGCATGGTGCTTTATCACCAAGCTGTGGAGATACTGTAACCTTTGCAGCAGTACTTGGACATCTGGCTGTGTTGGTTATGTGATAGTTATTCTGTCAGAGACATAGCATGTTTCAGTGCACCTCTTTTTCATACTTGGTACCACATACAGTAACACAAGTTTCATTCTCCCTGCTCTGTACCTTTGTCCCCCTGCAGCACTTTCAGGTAGAGCGACCTCTTTGTTTGTGGTGTACTAGAACACTGTTGATCGTTTGCCTCCCCACATCTGTCTAGGACATCCTCAGAAATCATCTCTTCTGGATGTTAATTTTCTTGAAAGCTGCCCCCCGCTTGTCTTTTTTTTTTTTTTTTTTTTTTTCTCACTTTCAGAACTGGAGATGAACTTCTGGCCTTCACAATGCACTACATCCCTAGCTTTTAAAAATATGTTTTTGGGGACAGGGTTTTGCCAAGTTTTTAAGTCACTAAGTTGCTCAGGCAGGGCTCAAACTCAGAATCCTCCTGCCTCAGCCTCTCAGAGTGCTGGGATTTGTGTTCAGTCATGCCCAGCTTTCTTCTTAATTTGTTTAGTGTAATAGATGTGCAGAATATTGTGTTACACTGTGCCTTTTGCTTTCTTTTTCTTACCCTTTTTTTTGGTTTGTGTTTTGAGACAGTATCTCACTGTGGATCCAGTTCAGGCTGGCCTTGAACTCACTATAGTCTGTCCAGTCCACTATAGCCCAGTCCATCCTCCTGCCTCAGCCTCCCAATGCTACCTGGTGGCATTTCCATACATGCACATAATACAGTTTGATCAAGTCCATCTCCCCTCTTCTCCTCCCTTGCCCCCAGTCCCCTTCCTCTTATTTAATAAGTCTTTTTACTTTCACCCCACCTCCACCCCATTCCATGTGCAAGAGAAAATGTGACTCTTGTCTTTCTGAGTCTTGCTCAGTTTGCTTCATATGGTGCTCTCCACTCCAGTTCCTTCCATTTTCCTGTAAATGACATGATTTTGTTCTTCTTTATGAGTGAATAATACTCCCTTGTGTGTATGTACCGATTGTCTTTTTTCCATTACCCTGTTGATGGGCACCTAGGTTAGTTCCATTCTTGATGATTGTGAATGGTGCTGCAGTAAACCTGGGTATGAAGGTATCTCTATAGTAAGATTAATTTAATTCCTTGGGGATGTACTGTGGAGTGGTATCACTGGATCATATGGTAGTTGTAGTTTTAGTTTTTTGAGGAATCTCTACACTGTTTTTCCCTAGTGGCTAATTTGTATTCCAACAACAGTGTGTAAGGGCTCCTTTTCTTCCATCCTGACTGGTATGAGATGGAGATTCGTTATAGTTTTAACGTGCATTTCTTTGATGGCTAAAGATGTTGAACATTCTTTTGTTTAATTATTGGCCATTTGTGTTTCTTGTTTTGAGATGTGTGTTTCAGATCATGTGCCCATTTTAACATTGCGTTACTTTTTTTTGTTGCTTTTTGAGTTCTTTGTATATATTTGACTGTTAACCCCTGTTAGAGGAGTAGCTGACAGTATGGTCTTTCATTCTGTAGGTTGCACCCTTAAGTGGCAGCTCAGTGCCCAGGACACTTAAGCTGCAGGTGCTCCTAATGTCCCTACGTGTCAGAATGGTTATTCTCTGTTACCCCGCCCCCGCCCCCAGTAAGCACAAAGCTAATGGCATTTGTGTACTCTGGACCTTAATCTGCTGTTGCAACTGTGGCTGGGAAGGATTTTCCCCCATTCTGTAAGTTGTCTTTGTGCTCTGTTGTTTCCTTTGCCATGAGGAATCTTTTTAAATTTGATGAGATCCCATTTCTGCATGCTTGGTATTACTTCCTGACCTATTGGAGTCCTATACAGGAGGATGTTGCCTGTGCCTATACCTTGGAGTATTTCACCTGTGTTTTCTTCTAGCAGTCTCAAAGTTACAGGTCTTGTACTTAGGCCTTTGATCCATTTTGAGCTGATTTTTGTGTGAGTTGAAAGATCAGGATCTAGTTTTAGTCTTCTACATGGGGAAATCTGTTTTTCCCAGTACCATTTTTAAAGAGGCTCTCTTTAACCTAAGTTTCTAGCATCCTTGTTGAGGATCATATGGCTTCAGCTGTATCAGTTTATTGCTGGGTCATGCTTTATTTTATTCCATTGGTCTATGCATCTGTTTTTGTGCCAGTACTGTGATGTTTTGTTACTATGGCTTTGTGGTATATTTTGCAGTTAAGTATTGTGACACATCCAGCCTTGCTTTTTTTGTTCAGGAAGCTGTGCCTATTTGGGGTCTTTTGTGCTTTTGTATAACTTTTAGGGTTGCTTTCTGTCATTCTGTGAAGACTGTCTTTGGTATATTAAAATATCCCAAATATAAAATATATATTGCATTGGCTCTATAGATCATTTTTGGTAATATGGCTTTTTTAACAATATTAATTCTGCCAATTTATAAACATGGGACTTCTTTTCACTTTCTAGTGTCTTCAGTTTCTTTCTTCAGTGTTTTATGATTTTTCCTTGTAGAGTTCTTTCATCTCCTTCGTTAGGTTCATTACTAGGTATTAGATTTTTTTTGAGGCAACTGTGAATGGGTTGTTCTTATGATTCTCTGTTTTAGCAAGTTCATTATTGGTATACAGTATAGGAATGCTACCTATTTTGTTTTTTAGCATTTTGTGTCTTGCTACTTTGCTGAATTTGTTTTTCAGTTCTCAAAGTCTTCAGGTGGAGTCTTTAGGGATTTTCAGTATAGAGTCACATCACCTACTAATGGGGATGATCTGAGTTCTTCTTTCCCTGCTTGTGTCCCTTCTCTCTCTCTTGTCTAAATGCTCTGGTTAAAATTTCAAAATTATATCGAAGAGGAGTGGTGGCATATCCTTGCCTTGTTTGTGATTTAGGGAAATCATCTTTGTCTTGGTGTCCTGACAAGAAGCACATGGATGAACCTGGGTAACTCAGGTCTGGTTTGATGGGTCAGGTTCTTTGTCAAAGTTTACATTGAGCTATGTTGAGAAATGTCATGTCTGGTAGGGGGTGATTTTACCTTGTAGTTTAAGTAGTAGTCATTTTTATTGGCTGTCTGGAATGCACTTATCACAACTGATTATAATACCAATGACTAATAAAAAACTAACCACTCCACTTACATTGTTGAGTATTTAATGGGATGGCTTACATTTTTACAGAGTTCTTAAGTGGAATGTGGCACGTGAGTATGAAATGGTGTGCTGCCATTCAGGGTAGGCAGATGCTTCTTGCCCTTTGGAAATGAAAAGACTTTTTGAGATGGGATTCTGGGAGTTTGCATTTCTCACTTCTTTTGACCTTGCATGACTCAGGCTTACTAAAACAGAGGCCTTTTTTATGGAACTGTGATTATCAATAGTAGCAACTGACTCAGTGCATTTTGCGTTCAGAATGGCCATTATTGATGATTCTCTAGCATACATTCTCCCTGAACCTCATACAAGTTCATGGCAGGCTTTTTGGAAAAAGGTGGTTCAGATCATTGGGTACAGAGAGACCTCTGCCTGGAGGCCTGCAGAGGCCAGAGATTGTGGGAAGATCCCAGCAGTCTCATCCAAGTGCAATAGCCAGAGGCTCCTGGTTCCCAGCTGGGCTTGGCAACTGGAGAATAAGCCTGCGGCGTGCAGTTTCAAGCTCATCCAGGGCTAGGATGGACAGATTTGAGCATATGGTGGCAGAGCTAGTGGTCTGCACAGCTTCTGTGCTCCAGGGCCTGCTTCCTGTGGAGGGGTGAGGAATGCGGGGAGAGCCACCACCCTCTGCTTTGAGGAGCACCTGGGTTTAGTATTTGAGATCTCCTGACAGAGCTGAAAGGCTGTTCTTTCTGTGAGGAATCATCCCTTGTGCAGGTGGCCTTATATTCAGAAAGCCTCCCACCAAGGCTGCTCCCACCAAGACCAAGGACGGTAGGGGGCAGTGAGTGCAGGTTGGGAGCAGGGTCCTGCCCCTAGGCATGGATAAAACCTTCTGGAACAAGCGCTGCACCTCCTGCTCTCCCAGGGTTTGGTGTTCCTTACTATAGTGTAGTTTAGGCTGGGATCAGTCAGCTCTGGAAGGAATCAGTGGATTACTGTTCAATCTGCATCATTTTGTAGTGGATACACTGAATTACTTAGTAAGTTTGGGCTTTGCTCTAAATGCTTGAAGCAGGTAAGTTTTATTTTATAAATGTTGTTTGTTTTGTGCTCTTTGGTACAAGTACTTAATTTTTCATTTCTGAGTTTGTTTTGGTGCTTTTTAGATGATTTCCTGTGTGCTGGATGGAATGTGAGACCAGTTGTTCTATGAAGGTTTTGTAGGCTGCTGAGAGAATCCAGTATTTGCATATACAATTTGCATAAGTCTTTGCATAATAAAATGATTACAGTTTTAGCTCTGAGTTTTAGTAGAATTTAAAAAACTAGAGATATTTATCTCTGGATTATATGTTAGAAAGTAGTGCTTTCATAACTGGAGTTTTACCAGCTTCTGTGTGTACGGTTAATGTAGTAATGCCAATTTAAAGGAGGCCTCGTCCCCTGCCTTATTTACAGAGGCAGCCATTGATCTGAAAAGAAGTATTTTCACAGATTAGCAAGACATTTGGACTAAGTATTAGCTGCCAGATATGTTACTATAAAGATGGACCAAATCTGAGTATTACTCATGTTCTTTCAATTCCATAAAAATTACTTTTAGCACTGTGAACTATTCCAAATTTAATGTGAGTATTGGGTTCATTTAATAACCCAATTGATGACTGAAACATGTCCTGTGAAAGGGTGTTTCAGTAGTGTGACCTGATGATTTTGTTGCCCTATAGAAAATTTGGAATTCCTAATCTGGTATCTGAAACCTGAACAGAGTGGTGGCTGCCTTCAAAATCATAAAGTCAAAGTTTCTCTGCATATGATAGTCCAGAATTTGACTCCAGTATAAATTAAT
Source organism: Chinchilla lanigera (assembly GCF_000276665.1). Taxonomy (NCBI): domain Eukaryota; kingdom Metazoa; phylum Chordata; class Mammalia; order Rodentia; family Chinchillidae; genus Chinchilla; species Chinchilla lanigera. The sequence continues at coordinate 59,813,745 of NW_004955402.1, read as the reverse complement.
GGTTCATTAATTTGACTGGACAGTTGAACATTTTTGATATTTAAATGATCAGTTGTCCAGTGTGACTTCTACTTGCTGTACTTCCTTTCATCTAAAAGTGATCTGTAATGTGACTAGTTTCAAAAACTGATTACTACAGGTTTCATGAGAATGCAATTTATATAGATTATTTTGGTATTAGACTAGAAAATGGTGAGAGTGGAGTGGAGTAAAAATTTTTATTTTTAAGAAATATTACTAGGTTACTCCTTTCTCAAAAATGATGAAAAGTGGTAGAGCAGGGCTGTGAGGTTACAGCAGGGCAAAGGCTCTTAAAAGCCTCCTGGACTGGCAAATACTGGTGACAGCCTCGAGTGGCAGTTAATTGTAGCACATGAAGATAAGGAGGGAAGTTCCGAAATTCGGGTGTGAGGAAAGCAGTTGTAGCAGACTGGCTAAGGAGCTTTTGGAAACTTAACAGTAGTAAGAGGCTCTGCAGTTTCCATGGCAATCCTCTGTGCTGTACTCCACACGAGTTCTTGAAGTTGAAACCTCAGGCACTCAAGGGCGTGGAGTTGAAAGTTGGTTGATACAGTGACAGTCATGTGTGTAGAACTGCCTGCTACCTGAACAGTATCTGGCTGGCTTCACGTTCTTTGACACCTTTTAAATAGCCACTGTTCTGTGCCTTTACTTTCCATTCTGAGTCAGAATTTCTTGGCTTTTGGAGATCTGTTAATTTGAATGTAAAGGGCTGCTGTTGGTGTCCGTGGGAGTTTTTAGAGCTGTGAGCTCAGCAGGTGCATCTGGAGTGGGAAGCAGATGCTAGTCTTTCCTGTTGCTCACACTCACATGCTTTGAACACACAACAGGCCCGTCACCGTTGTTGAATCATTTCTGCCTCTCTCCTTGCTCTCTCCTTTTCCTGTCAGAACCGGCAGAGTAGAGGCACGTAGTGCGTCATAACAGTGACAGGCCCAGCTGCTGGGGGATAGTGGGTTTGCTTCTCTTGAGGCTGTGGCTCCAGGTCCCATCACAGGTGATACCTGAGCTTGGCATCTTTTCTCTTTCCTAAGGTCAAGGACAAGCCCAGGCTGCTGCTGTCTCTGTAGGGAGAGCCAGGAACAATTGCTGTGAGCCTGCGCTTGCTGTTCATCTGGTTCTTGCTTCCTTCTGAGATAACTTCAAGTCCTGTGCTCAAGTTGTGTTAAATTTGTCACTCCTCAGCTTGTTTTGATGGTCGCAGTGCACAGGATCTTCCATGATAGTGTTAGGATTTCTCAATGTCGTCTTGCTGCCTTGAGACTCCTCATCTTCACCACATGTTCCTGCTCCCTGCTGACCTCGGAGATGAGGATCTTTGAAGCACTGAAGAGCAAAGTTTGTAGTTGTTTATGAATGTGTGCTAATGCTAACAACCCAGACTGTAGGGATTTGTTCAGAGAAGTACTTATCATGCTCTAGCCAGGTGTGGTGGCACATGCCTACAATCCCAGCACTGTGGGATGCTGAGGCTGGAGGATTGCAAGATCCACCCTAGCCTGGGCGATTTAGTGAGAATTGTCTCAAAAAAAGGAAAAAATTGCCCTGTATTGACATATCTTATTGTCTTAGACACTTTTCTCATTTTTCTCATTCTCATAGACAAAGTAGAAGACACCCAAAGTTAAAGGAGGAAAGGTTTACTGTAGCTCACAGTTTGTAGAGGTTTCAGTTTCTAGATGCCTGGAAAAACAGAGTGGCATGGCAGAGGGACATTGCAGAGGAGAAAGAGTCCATGGCAGGCAGAAGGCAACAAGCAGCAGCAGCAGCAGCAGCAGCAACAGCAGCCTTCCTTCTGCCCCTTTATATTCCATCCAGGCTATCTGCCCTTTAGGCAGTTCTACCCACAACCAGGGTGGGGCACCCTTAATCTGAGCATCACATCCTTAATCCCAGCATCACACATCCTATCCACCTTCAGAACTCCCCACCTGTAACCGAATGGGGCTTGTGGGGGTGGATCTAGATACAAAATGTAATACTTCTCTCAGCATCTTGAGAGAGTTTTATTTTGGATCTTCCAGGTCTTTAGAGCACATTTATGTATGTACATATATATGCCTATGCAGTTTTCCCCCTGGTTTTGATACTTAATGATATAATCTTGTCTTCTTCTTCAGCTTGCTTTCTTTCCTCAATCTCCATCTTTAAAAGTGTAACACAATCCTCATTTATTTGCCTGCTCGTGATTGTTCACATTATTTCCAACTTCTTTACGAGTAGAGCTGTGTATGTGCTGGTACTGTAGTTGGTCATCTTTCATGGTTAGTGTCTTAATGTAAAGTTGCTGGTTTCCAGGGTTCCCTAATCTTATGTTAGGACAGATAGTACCAGATAGGTCATAATAATCCTCTCTTCCACCAGTAGCTCATGAGTGCTATAAATTTTCTCAAGCTACACATCTGAAAGGACAAAAATGGCATATTTTTATTACTTTTAATTTTTATTTCCTAATTTGTTGTGAGAGTATGCATATTTTCATATTTTAGTGGCCCTTTGGATTTCTTACATGATTTACCTGTTCATAGACCTTGCATGTTTTTCTTTTCTTTTTTTTTTTCTCCTTTGGTTTTTCTCCCGTACCGGCAATCGAACTCACGACCTTGCGCTTGCCAGGCAGGCGCTGTGCCACTGAGCTAAATCCCCAGCCCCCTACCTTGCACATTTTTCTAAAGTGTTATTTGTCCTTCTCTTACTAATTTATAGAAGCTCATTATATATCGTGGGTTTATATCTTTCATTATGTGTGTTTCAGATATGTTCTAGTTTCTCATGTGCCTTTTTAGTTTATTCATGAAATCTTTTACTCTAAAAGTTCTAAAAAGCCAAAATTGCTTTTGATGGTTTTTATAGTTTTTGAAATTTATGTACAATATAGGCAGATACCCCAGTCCAGTGTGAAAGTATTTTCACAGAGTCAGTCCCGCTTGCTTTATTACGTTTGCTTTATTCCACGTTGCGTTATTCCACATGGAACCTTGGGTGCATCCTCAGATATGTTTTAAATTTTTTTCCAAATTGATATTCAGTTTTTCCAACCTTGTTTGTTCAGCGTCAGTTTTTATTCCATTGATTTTCAGTGCTACTGAATTTCCATGTGGTAGGTTCTTTACATTTCATATAAAGCTTCAGTGTAACCCAGTGAGATGTGGGTATTATCCATCCCCAGGTGTCTATGGGAAAGCTAAGACTGGGGTTAAAGGAACGGTTTTCAGGTTAAGTATCCAGCAGGAATAAGTAGTGGAGCCAAGGCGTGATCCAACATTGGTACTTCCTCCATTTCACAAAGGGTGGGAGGGGAGCAGCAGCAGGCCTGGACATCTGAGGCTGGGAAGGACAAAGCCCTGTCCTGGAGTTGTACCTCTTGCCTCCTGTGGTCCCATCTCTCTCATGCTGTCCCTGTGCTGCCCTTTCTCAGTATGTTCTCCCTCCGTGCTCTGAAGACCTCAGGAGCCTTGAGCAGGGGCTAGGAGGTGGGATAGCTCCGCAACCTGTCCGGACAAAGATGAGGGCACCAGCCCGGGGGACCTGGGGCCCCAGAATGACCCTCTGGAGCCCCCTTCACCAACTCGTTGTGGGAGGGGAATGGCCAGTAAGGGCCTTGTAGTTTGATAATGTGAACTTCTGCCCTAGTTTTCGTGCATTTGCCAGGGTATATCCCACTCTTCTTAGGGTGATGCTGCACATAGATGAAAAAGAACTCTGTATACATGATGTGTACATAAAGCTTTTGCACATGTTTTTGAACTAGGTATCTAACTCAGTGCTATGCTTGAAGTAATTCACCTGAAGAGTGTTTGTTTTGGAAATAAAGGTTGCCAGATTTAGTAAACAAAAATACAATTTGCCTGGTTAGATTTGTGTTTGAAATAAACAGTGACTACTTTTCAAAAAGTATAAGTATTTCCCGTGTAATATCTGGGACATCCGTATTTTAAAAAATATTTGTCATTTATCTGGAATTCTGTATTTCAAATACCTGGATATCGTTCTTTTACCTTTTGACTGTTGTTCTGCTGTGATGCTTTCTGGCAGGTTATGTTATTTTAATGCATACAGGAAATGTCTGGTCATGTTGGCTGCCTAAAGCCTATTTAGCTGCTCCCCAGTGTTTACTACTACGGAGCAGGCAGAGTTGGCGCTTCACGGCAGCAAGTAGTAGAGGAGTGAGTAACTGAGGCAGGTGGGCAGAGAAGCTTGTGGTGGAATCTGACTCCTGTCTTCAGTCAAGGCGGGTCAGCACTCAAACACATGCATCAATTCCCCGAGATCCATTAGAACTGTGCAGGTGAAAAAGGAGAGTCAAAAGAAAACAAAAACCTTCATTCTGTGTACTTAAATAAAAAGCCAGCTCTCGCATTCTAAACACAGTCCTACAGCATGTTGAATTCAGGTGGTCTAGTGTATTTGAGTTCTCTTCACAACAGGGAAAGCTTTATATTAAAACACATGAATTTGTGAAGAACAGTGCCGCAGGCACTTCAGTGGCATAGGTGTCGCCCACCAGAGTGGGAGATTTCGTTTGCTTTGGAATCTGTGCTGTGCTGCTGTGGGTGTCTTTTACTCTAACATGTGATACTATTTCACAGTGAGTTTTCCAGCTTAGTGTGGGTCTGTAGCATTTTGTTTACCTTGCAGGGTGCCGGCAGATGACAGAGAAGAGTTAAGGCATTAATAAAAGGCATTGGCCCTTAGCACTGAAAGTATGGCCATATAAATGGGTAGCTGTCCTCCATTCACAATTAGAAAGGACCCCAGGATCCTTCAGAGCGTACTGAGACAGGTTGCCCACACAAGGAGACGTGTGGAATGATCTCAGTGGCGTTCACGATACTCCGTAAGTACATGGTCCTAGGCCAAACCTCCCAACCTCCAAGGCAGGGTGATGACGCTGGTCTGAATTGTGATACTCTCTGTTTAGTAGGCATATTTCCTCTAGTTGTACCTGACTTTGCCTGTGTGAGAGCTATCTTTATTTAGTTTTGGTATTAAGTTCACAGGATGAAAAAAATCATGACAAATCACCATTCTCATGGGAATTCTGTATGTGAACTGTTGGCACTGCATTTGAATTACTGGCACATTGGTTGTAAGCTTCATGGAGCAAATGAAAAAATAATGAAAACGGTAGGCCTCTCCCTCCCACTTCTCTCACCCAGAACATGCAAAGAGTGCCTGACATCATTTTGGAAGGCCAGTCTATAATTCATGTCCAAGGTTCTGGAACCTGTGCTACCTGGAGTCAGTGGGAGGGTGTGCTGAGCCTCACTGCCTGCAGCATGTGGTTTGTCCCCTGTTGGTTCTGTTTGTGCATGGTACTGTCAGTTCATGTTAAATAAGTGACAGATGAACAGGAAGGAAGAGCTTTGTGCTGGGTTCCAGAGCAGACCCCCTGTGTGATTCAGAGCTGTAGAAAATGCTCACAAACTTGTCTTCTCTTTGAAAATAAAACTTTGACCCATAGTGTGTTGCCCCAGGCTGGGCTAAACCCTGGACATCTTCAGGAAGCCTGGTGGGTCTGGGTTCTGCATCCCTGACCAGCGTGCAAGGCAGGCGAAACCTCGGGCACCCTCTAGGGCCTCAGTGGCTACCTGCTACACCCATAGTGTGTGGGCCTGGGCTGGGCTGAACCCCAGACATCTTAGGAAACCTGGTGAGTTGCAGCTTTGCATCCCTGACCAGCATGCAAGGCAGGCAAAACCTCGGGCACTCTCTGGGGCCTAGTAGGCTCCCTACCACACCCATAGTGTGTCTTCTGGGGCTGGGCCAAATGTCAGACACCTTTAGGAACCTGGTGAGCTACTCTGAGTGAGTGCCTCCCCCACTAGGGTGTGAGGCATGTGGCTCCCTGGACAACTTCTGGGGCCTCGGTGGTAACTGCCAGAACAACTCACACCCCTCTGGTAGCTCAGCTGAAACCTGAACATAGTCAGCAGCCTCGGTGAGTTCACCCTTAACCCTCCCCTTCCAGTGTAGGAAGCAGGCTCTGTCCTGGGCAATATCTGAAGCCTTGGTGAACTCGACCTGCATCCTCCCCCTACTCTTGTGGAAGCTGAGCCGATCCCCAGACAGCCTCAGGAACGCCCCCGGTGAGCCTCCCCCACCCTTCACACACACTTCTGGGAGCCAACTGAATGCAAGAAAGGTCGGGAGCATCTGGGACCCCACCTTGTCACCACTCACCAGCACAGGAACTACACTGAGTACTGGAGATCTTCAGACTCTCGCCCTGCCACTCACACACAATCAGGACAGAGAGACTGCACTAGAGGGAGTCTCTGGTTCTTCAAAAATGACAAAACGAAGGAGCAAAATGCAATCTCAGACCTCCACACCACCAAAAACAGGTCCTGAGGCATCAACACAGAAGAGCCTGGAAGTCATACACCTGAAATTTCTGAAATGATAGCAACTGAAATAAAGAAACAATTCCATCAGGCCATAGAAGACATCAGATCAGAAACAATGTCTCAGGTGAGAAAAGAAATGAGAACAATAATGAAAGAAATGTTCAAAGATGACATAGACAAAATAGAAGAGCATAGACAACTCAATGAAACCTTCAGGGAACAATATAGAAAAGAACTAGAAGGTATAAAACAGATGCAGACAGATATCCAGGAACTTAAAAATTCCATTGTCAGCTTGCAAAACCGCCTCAACGAAGCTGAAGATAGACTTTCAGACCTTGAAGACAGCATTGCCACTAATGAATGTGAAAGGAGGGATCTTTAAAAAAAAAAACAAGGAACCAAGAAATAACAGTTCAACAATGGCAAGATGAAGCAAAGAGAAACAATGTCAGATTAATAGGTATTAATGAAATAGCAGGTGTCAGCGCAAATGACATAAAAAGGCTATTTGCAGAAATAATAGCAGAAAATTTCCCAGGCATGTTAAAAGAATCGGACATCCAGATAAGTGAAGCATATAGAACTCCAGTTAATCATAAGCAAAATAAATCTACCCCCAGACATAAAGTGATTAAGATCCTGGAAACTCAACAAAAGCTTAGAATATTAAAAGCTGTTAGAAAGAAACAGATCACCTATAAAGAAAGAAACAGATCACCTATAAAGAAAGCCTATCAGAATCATGGCAGACTTCTCAACACAAACCATCAAGACAAGAAGAGCTTGGAGTGAGGTATTTCAGAAAATGAAAGAAAACAACTTCTAATGAGATTGATGTACCCTGCAAAGCTGTCTTTCAAATTTAATGGATGAATAAAATATTTTCATGATAAAGAACAACTGAAGAAATTCATGAGCACCAAACCAATCGTACAAAGAGTACTAAAAGATATACTAGAAAGAGATAAAACAGACCACAGCTTCAAGAACAACAACAGAAAGGAACCAACAAGCAGAGCAAGTGGTTCAACAGAGGGAAAAAGGAGGATCCAACAGCAGGAAAAATAGCATGACAAAGATAAGCCAATACATATCAGGTTATAGCCATCAATGTAAATGGTCTCAATGCATCAACCAAAAGAAGCAGCCTTGCAGAGTGGATTAGGAAACAAAACCCAACTATATGCTGTATACAAGAAACACATTTAACTCCAAAGGAAATTCAAAGACTGAAAATTAAAGGATGGAAAACAATACTCTATGTGACAAGAACCCAGAAAAAAGCAGGTGTAGCTATTCTATTTGCAGACAACATGAACTTCAAACCAAGAATAATCAAAAGAGGTAAAGAAGGTCACTACATACTTGTGAAGGGGAAGCTTCAAGAGGAAGAGATAACAATCATAAACATCTATGCACCAAATATAGGAGCACCCACCTATATAAGACAAATTCTAACAGACATGAGAAATGAAATAAGTAGCAACACAATCATAACAGGGGACTTTAACACACCATTGTCACAAAGAGATCAACTAGACAAAAAATTGGGAAAGAAATAATAGAACTTAACCATGTGAACATATGGACTTAGTAGACCTTTACAGAGTGTTCGATCCAGCAGTTTTAGAATACACATTCTTCTCAGCTGCACATGATATGTTCTCTAAAATAGACCATACACTAGTACATAGAACATGTTTAAGTAAATGCAAAGGAATTGAAATTATCCCATGTATACTGTCAGACCATAGTGCAGTGAAATTGGAAATTAATGACAAAAGAAAGCACAAAACTCCATAAACAGTTGGAAATTCAGTAACATCCTCCTGAACAACCAATGGGTCACAGATGAAATCAAAGTAGAGATTAAACCCTATTTATAATCAAACGAAAGTGGAGATACAACCTACAGGAACCTGTGGGGTGCAATGAAAGCAGTCCTCAAAGGGAAATTTATAGTGGTGAACTCCCACCTCAGGAAAACAGAATAAGCACAAATAATCTTATGCTGCATCTCAAGTTCCTAGAAAAACAAGAGCAAGTCAAACCCAGAGCCCAAAGAAGGCGGGAAATTATAAAGCTCAGAGCAGAAATTAACACAGTGGAGACTAAAAAAACAATACACAGAAGTAATGAATCGAAGAGTTGATTCTTTGAAAGAATAAATGAAATAGATAAACCCGTAGCCAACCTTATCAAAAAAAGGAAAGAAGAAACAAATAAACACAATAAGAAATAAAAGGGGTGAAATCACTACAGATCTTGAAGAAATTCAGAAGATCATCAATATCTACTTTGAAAATCTTTACTCTCATAGGATGGAAAACACAGAGGAAATTGACAGTTTTCTAGATACATGTGATTTACCAAAGCTGAATGAAGAAGATATAAAAATCCTGAATAACTCAATATCAGCCAATGAAATTGAGAATGTAATTAAAAACTTATAAATGAAGAAAAGCCTGGATCCTGATGGTTTCACAGCTGAATTCTACAAGCAATTTAGGGAAGATTTAACACCAATTCTTGTTAAACGCTTTAATGAAATTGAAAGGGAAGGAATTCTCCCCAACTCATTCCTGGAAATAAGTAGTATTCTGATACCAAAACCAGAGAAAGACCCAACCAAGAAAGAGAACTACAGATGAGAAAAGATGCAAAATTTCTCAATAAAATATAGATGCAAAAATTCTCAATAAAATACTAGCAAACAGAATATAACAAGTCATCATGAAGATTTTACACCAGACCAAGTGGGATTCATACCAGGAATGCAGGGATGGTTCAATATACACAAATCAATATGTAATACACCATATCAATAGAGCCAAGGACAAAAATCACGTGATCATCTCCACTGATGGAGAAAAAGCCTTTGATAAAGTCCAACACTCATTCATGTTGAAAACCCTACAGAACATAGAAATAGATGGCCTTTACCTCAAGCTGATCAAAGCCATCTATGATAAACCAACAGCTAACATTTACTAAATGATCAAAA
>NW_004955402.1:59750372-59802622 GCF_000276665.1 Chinchilla lanigera | reverse complement strand
ACATGTGTAAACATCATATTGTCTCCTTGGTGTAGGAACCTGAAAGACTAGGTAAAACTCAAAACATTCAATAGATGATAGGAAAGGGAAAGAAATTGCTCAAAGAAGGAATGACTGGGATGAGGGAAAGAAGAAAAAAGAAAGAAGGTAGGCAAAACATAAATATACATATGAATAGCTGCTATGACTGTATTGCTGTTGTCTGATGGTGTATTGAAAAGAACAGTTAATGGTCACAATTTTTTATGTTCTGGTTGACTTTGCATACTTGTGTCTGGTGGTCTGAGCAACTGATTTGAAGGTAACAATATGCAATGGAAGTGTAATGGTGAACTCCTACCATCTTGTCTAGTGAAACACCATATTATCTCTAAGGTTTTATTGAAGAATGATTTTCTCATTCCTTATAATGGTTTGAGCAATCTTTCATTCTTACATATGGTAATCTGAGCAGTGTAGTTGAGGATAGCGATGTGCAATGTATCAGCCACTGTTGATTTGTATTAATTTGTCTTGAAACCCCGTAACATTTTGAATGTTCTTGCTTTGATTTGTTTATGTTTGTAACACTGGTATGCTGCTACTGTTCTATTTTTTTATTTGTTTCTCATGTACTACTGTCTTTAAAATTAAAAAAAAGAAAATACATCTTTGAGGGCACTTTGTCTTTTTTTTATTGTGAGTAAAATCAAAGAAATATATATTATTGACAGAGCATAGGCAGTACCATGAGCAGTTTAGCGCATTATGGGAGAGTGACAAAATATGCTGGGGAAAAGGTTAGATTTGTTTTAGGACATGGGTCACCCATAGGCTCTGCTCTGTGTGTCTGGACATTTTGGAAGTGGAATCCACATGACAGCTTTCTCTTCTAGCCAGCCTTGGCTTTGCAAGTAGGCTTACCAGGGACCTAGACTGGATGCTACTCCCAGCTCGGAGACAGGCCAGGATAATGTTCTTCAAACCCCAGAGCCCATCAGGGACCTACTAGGGCATCTGTCCCATCTCAGACACTACATACCCTCTTGCTGCTCCAGCTTCCAAGGACCAGGTTATCACCATCTTTGCCTGGCAGCCAGGAGTGAAGCAGGTGAGCCCTAGCTTTCCAGCTCAGGGATTGGGTCAGGGGCACCCTTTTCCTATCCTTTGAGGTTTATAACTCCCTGAACTTCAAGTTTCATCTCTAGATCCCTTTTCTGATATGTACCAGTCTAAACTCGGGATGAGAACCATTTTTTAATTCATCAGTTTTTAAAACTTTGAATTCCATAGTTGACCATAAACATGGACAATAGAGACGAGAGTTCCTAGTATACCTCGAGCTGTGAAGAGTACTCTGGCTGCTGAGTATGTAGGCCCGAAACGTTTGCATATTGTACACATCTAGGTGCTTGCGCCTGTCAGGGTCTTCCCAGGACCCTTCTACCTTGTGTTCTCTTCTGTTTATCTCATCTTGAGAATCGCCAGAGTTCATGACTCATAAAACAAATCCATTTAGGTGGGTTTTTAGTGTTTTCAAAAGATGTCTTCATCTGTGAGTGTTCAGTTATGCATACTGATATTGTGAATCAAGTACCCATTTGGGGACTAGTTGGGGAATTTACTTACTCAGTGTGAAATTTTCTGGTAATACATTTTTATTTCTGAGCATTTTATAAATATATATTTAAAAGACTATGACACATTCAGACTGCCCCCCCTCCCCCCAATAACATGCTCTAAGGTGGACTTGAAGGCCTTGGAGCGTAAACTTTGTTACTGTGGGTATTGCCATGCCCAAGCTTTTTGGGTCATGTCTTGTATTTACAGCTGTTAAGAATAGCCATTGTTTCCCATGAAATGACACATCCCTCCGTGTTTTGCTTGAAATATTTCTCAAGATAGTGCATCCACACTAAGAATGAGGATGTTGTGACCGGTAGTGCATCTGTTCCCTCCCTTTCACTTGGCATTTTACTGACTACCTGGCAGGTCGGCTTTTTGCAGTTGAGGTGAGTGTAAGATGACTTACATGGAAGTAGCCAAAAGCAGAGAGAGAGATGGGGCAGGTGTCAGCGGGGTGTTTGATAACCAAAAACGCCTCACAGGTTAGGGACAGCGTTTGCCATTCATGGTTGGAAATGGAGTGCCCTCCGAGAGTGTGTGCTCAGCACCCTCTCCTGGGTGCCAGGCCTGCTGAGGATTGAAAATGAGAGCAGTAAGAAGTGATGGTGCTTCTCCACCTACAGTGGCATTGCTTCAGATGAACCCTTTGTAGGTTGAAATACTGTAGGTAGAAAATACACTTAATGCAGCCAACCTATGGAACTCCATGGCTCTACCCAGCCTTTCCTACATATGCTCAGCCCACCTACACTGACCTGCAGTTGGGGAAAACCCTTTAACATAGCTTGTTTTGTAATAAAGTGTTGAGTACACACCATCTGTGCTGAAGATGAATAGGAGAAGGGTAATGTGATCCACTTTGGCACCATTGTAAAGTCAGATTTGCATCGACACTTCGGAAGTCAGAGATGGCCTGTCGTTAAAAAGATGTAGAAATGCAGGTGTAAAACATGTATTAATCAAAAAGCATCACAACCCTGGAGCTGTTGTAGAAGCTGTCCTCCCTTGGTTCCAGCATTCGCACTGCCGTGGTCACCTGTGTGAGGTCTGTCTCTGTGGCCAGAGGGAGACGAGGGTTCTGCCTTGTTGGCCCACGTGCCTGGGGCCGCACACACAGCAGGGACTGGGTGGAATTAGGGTAAGGAGTGAATGTGGAAAAAGTGATATTGTGTGTATTCCAATAAAAGCTCAGATATAAAGCATTTTATTTGTATACAGAAAACACAGATAAGGAAAGAGAAAAGAAATGGTATCACTGCTCAGAGGTAACTGTTGTTAACACTTCGGTCTAGCTAACCTGTTTGTGCATGTTCTCTGTTTACAGGCTTTATAACACATCCACTTACTGCATTTTTATCTTGTGAGTGCATATTCACCCACACATAAGCCCACCCAGAAAACAACAACTCTCCCATTTTTAAAAATACTGTGAACTTTTTGATGTCACAGTATATTCAGCTCTATGTATAATTCTGGGCAGAATTTTCCTGGGAGCTGAGAAACTGGAGAAGTAGCTCATTTTTGGCATTTAGGAACTTAAATTTCCAGTGTGGGAGGGACTATGACTTACAGTATTTTGTAACAGATGTGTTTTATTTGTGAGATGGTATGAAATGTAAGTGGACCCTGGTCCCAGTAGGGTTCCAGCCCCAGCTGGACTCTGACTTGCTGTAGACTTCGTGTGTTTCATTTTTCATGTAGAAGATGACAGTCAGGACGGAAAGAATAGGCACCCGCTGCCCTCTGCAGACCTCTGCCCGTTCATACTGCCGTTTCTCTGCCCGAAGGAGGAAGGCATTTTTATTTTTGGTTACTGGCGGACTGGTTCTAACATTATTTGTTTAGTTTTGGCTTCAGAACCAAAACTGTTACATGTTTTAAAGTTTTTGTTCTTTTTTCCTTGGCTTAACCCTATATTACAGAGTTCCAGAGAGAAAATAGATATTATAATTACATTTCAAGTAAAGTTATTGCTATAGGAGTTTTGTTTCCACTTTTAAGTCCTCCTTTTTTCATATTTAGAACTGGTCCAGCAAACACAGTGTTCTTTCTTTTCCTTCTTTTTTTCATATCTCAGGCCAGTTTCTTTTGGGAGAGGTGGAGGAGAGTGTTCTGTGTGAACACTCAGGGGGCTGTGCCTGAAGTGGAAGAGGACCCTTAGGACTCCAGAGCTCTGAGACAGAGCAGTGGAAAAACACCATATTTTCCTGACATGTTTATTTTTTAAAAATGCTTATAATTTAATGTAAAAATTCTCACTTGTATTTGACCTCCAGACAAAGAAACTTTTGTAACTTGGTGACAGATAAAATTGTAGAATTTTACATTTAAAAGGTGAACACTCTTTTGCCTTTTGAATATGTAAATATCATTTTCTTTCAGAGGTTGAGATGATGTAAATAATTTTTTTAGGGCTTTCTAAAACATTTATACACAAACTCAACTCAATGACAGTAATAATTGTATAAAGGGAAATACATATTATTCTTTTTTTTTGGTATCAGGAATTGAACTCAGGATCTTGTGCTTGCCAGGCAGGCACTGTGCTGCTGAGGTATATCACCAGCCCCTCTGTTTTTCTATATACATAAAAGAGAAAAATTTCAAAGCTGTATTTTCTTTAATAGAAAGCTGCCAGGTAACATCACCAAGGGAGAAAAAAAAGTCCTTTCACATTTATTACTAACAAAGAAATAATCAGACATAAATTCCAAAGTAGGACTCAGTGGAGGTAAAAAGTGTCCCTCTTGGATTGTGTACCTATCTAATGTGTTACAGAACACATGTTAGGAAATGGGACACATTGCTTGCAGATACCCTGGTGAATATGAAAAGTCACCCAGATGGGGTGAAACTTGGAAAGTTTCTAGATTCCTGGCATTGCCGGTGGGGCTCTAGGTTGTACATTCTCATGGATTAATAAACCGTTGAAAGTGCTGGGAGGGGCACAGAGTGAAACATTTGAGGCTGAAACTGCTCCCAAGTTTCTGCCCTGCCTGTGCCGACCGGGAGAGCCTGCTCTTTGAAGCCGAGTGGGGGACCGCGAGCCATTCAGTAGCCCTTGCAGTCGGGCATTCTGAGTTCAAAGGCGTCTCACTGAGACCCTTTGCCAAGTTTCATTTCAGAACTTTACAGCGCCCATCAAATGGTTGCAAGCTGAGCAGCATTGTGAAAATCTGTTTATTTCTCAGTGTTCCTGATGGTCCTGACCCTGTATTCTCCAGGTTATTTGTGGAGGTCTTGAGGGTTATATTTGCCAACCATGAGAACAGCTAAATATTTCTGCATTCATTTCTCTTTCTCCTTTGTTTGCTTATTAACAACAGCTGTAATTTGAGATTAAAGCTCCCTGCCCCCTTTAATTTGGAAGAAGGAGAACAGAGGCTTAAAAGGAGAACATGTTCTTTTATGTTCTTTTATCTATAATCAACTGAAGAGAACGAGGCAGTATTTAAGCAGGAGGATGATATATATTTTCAGGGTTTTTTCAGTGGTGAAGTCTCAAAATCTGACCTCATCTGAGAGTGTAAACCTTAGTCTTAACTGCTGTAAAGGTCAGGTATGTAGAAGATGACCCCGTAGCCACACTCAGAGGTTTGTTGGATTCTAGAAATTTAGTTTCTGTTTCTTAAGGGCCACAGAAAAATCATAATTATTATTTCCTGGTCCAACACTTGGCCTTGGATTAAACAGCATGATTTATCAAATATTTGATTAAAAACTCCAAACTCCAAGCAGCAGATTAGGTAACTTGCACTTCTTTGGTTGTTAATGGAAAAAATTATGACCTCTGACAGTATCTTCACTCCCGCACGGACTCCCTAAACTCTGCCCGGGAAGGTGTTGCAGTTGGAGTGTATTTGGGGGAGCCCCAGGTTTGCCTGGCAGAGGTAGAGGCCAGGGCATGTGCCCTAGATGGCGCCTTTTACAGGGAAGTGGCCTCCTTCCAAGGAGGGGTGAGTGTGCTTTCCAATTATGAAGCTTTACTATTTTCTTAAAATGTTTTAATTACAGTGATTTTCATTATTGAGCTCAAAGTTTGTCTTTTCTGTGACTGTTTTTCCCCCTTTCAGTAAAATTTAGGATACTGTATACTTTATTAGAATTGGATCTTTTATTCAGAGTATTTGACATTCAGAACCCTTGGACATTAGTATACAGACGGGTGTATAGGAAAGGAGATAGGAATGGGGAGGAAGAGGCGTTGAGTTACACACGCACAGGTACCAACTCCCTATGATAAGTGCGATTATTATGTATAACTGAGTTGTACCAGTAAGCTTAAATAAAGAATTAAAAAGAGAAACAACTCACTCTGTTAATGTAAATTAGTGAATTTAATTTCCACTTTTGGTAAACGGTCATTAGCCGTATGTTTACTCCTTTGCAAGCTAAGCTCACTGGAAGGTGGAGCTGAAGCAGCCACTTAAAGCTGTACCTTTCATTATGAGACAGACGCCAGCTTTGCAAGAATCACTTTGTTAAAAGACTCAGGGCCTCATTTACACCACATGGAAGCTAAACTGTGAGGATGCTGAGCTTGGGTTTGAGGTCCTGAGAGAAACCCTGTCCTCAGGACACAAACGTTCATTTCTTGTGTTCTTTCAGCCTCTCGGTACCTGAAATGAAGAAATATAATTAGTTAATTTCTTTCTTATTTTTCTGTTTTGCAGTGATGGGGATTGAACCTAGGGCCTTGCACATACAAGTGTTCTACCACTAAACTCCATCCCCAGCCCTAAGAAATGTAATTTCGGCCAAGCTTCTACAGAAACATTCCTCACTGGGCAGAGGGACGTAGGTTGGTTCAAATGGCCCCACAGATGCTTCCTTCCCATGAGCCCAGCTGGGAAGAGCCAGCCTGGCAGAGCTATGCTTTGGACAGAGAGACAGACCTCTGCCCTCCCACCACTTCCAGGCGACTGTTCTCTCTCTGTAACCACTGACAATGGAATATACGCATACATTCTCTTAAGGTAGTGGCTGAGAAAAGAGCTCTCAGCGTTTGGAAAAGAGGCACTGCTTGAAGTTAATCAGGTACCAAACCCAGAGGCGAGTTTGCTGTGACTGTCATCAGGGTTGGCTGTCAGCATGTGCCAAGGTGGCTGGGTGATACTTGCAGATCAGACATTTCACCCCTTTAAAAGTCTGTATGTTTTGTTCTGTAAGAGTTCTACTTGGATAATTTCTGTAGCTTTTTTTTCATAGTAGACTATAGAGGTGATTTGTTGTGGTGAGGCATTTCACTTAAGAGCTAGGGAGTGTGTGTATATATACACATATCACTGGATTTGAAAAACAGATTAAAAGCCAGATTCCCTATGTTTAATGCCAAATATTCACTGGGAACCTGAATAGCAGATTAGCTTCTGTCTCATCTTTCTCATCATGTGTCATTTTAAGAAATTTAATACCAACAAACAGAATTTACTTGCTTATATTTAGCATAAACTTATTCCTAAATAGGCCAATTTGTAGAGAAAAAAAGTCCCTTAAACACCTTAGTGCTAATCAAGCAGGTAAACTTTTCTGGCTGAAGAAAACTCAAAAAAATGCAGAAAGAACCCTTTGATGCACAGCACCATTAGCCATCTCTCAGTGTCTGTGTGGGACTGGTTCTGGGACTGAGTGCTCAGGCCCCTTTCATAAACAGTGTAGTAATGTTCCTGCACTGCTGATGCAAGTCTACTTATATACTTTAGGTCATCTCTAGATTGCTTGTAATACCTGCTGCAGTGTGCATGGTGTAGTTACTATAATGTGTCACTCGGGATAATGGCAAGGAAAGAAATAATGGCAAGGTACAGGTCCAGTGCACACGTTTTCCACACATTTCGTGGGTGGCAGAGTCTGTGCAGGCATAACCTCTGTAGTATGTGGAGGCCAACTGTGTAGGTTGTGGCTCAGATGTTTAATGCTTTCTTCCTGTGGAAACTACATTTAGTTGCTTCTCCTGTCAAGTGTGCACACAGTCGCAGGGACTGTTCGTCCTGGGATCAGCAACATTTTGAAGCCTTACAGTAAATTTTAGGGATACCAAGTTAAAAAGACAAAAGAGGAAAATCATGTTTGGAGTTGGTATGTCAACCTTAATATTGTTTTTAGTGAAGTTTTATTGAAGTACATGATAGCACGCTATTGAAAGCAAGGAAAATTACCTGTTCAGAATAGAAAAAAAATTTAAACAGATTGTAAACAAACAGTAACAATAATGACTTAGTTTACTTAATGGGAATAGGTAAGAGCTACATATATGTGTGTACATGTGAAATAACAATCTTAAAGTGTTTTTGTTTTTTCAGAATGAGGGGAAAAGATAATGTGCTTTGGATGTATTTGTGTTTTTCAAGAAGAAAACCACTAGAGCGTTCAGTTTTAAAAGTTACCAAAAGGTGACTCAGGGTGTGAGTCAGTGGTAAAGGGCTTTCCTGGCTTGTGGGAAGGCCCTGGGTTTGATACCTGCCATCTGTCCTCCCCGGGAAAGTTACATAAAATTGTTTGAGCTGTTCAATAATTATATAGACTGCTAAGCTGTTTTGTCAGTTTGAGAAAATATTAGCAAAACCATTTAAACAGAATATACTCACTAATCTTGAACACATAAAAACTGCTGGTTTTCGTTCATCAGATTTTGTGATGATTCTTACTTGATCACTAACATTTGCTTATATGTACGTTTTCCTCTACAGTACTGGGGATGGGACTCAGCGCCCTGTGCAGGAGAGGCAAGCACAAGCAAGCCTCTGAGTGACACCATTCTGTAAAGAACTTTTTCAGTCCTAGTTTTGTACAGGCGCATTTAGCCCATGCCTTGAGTCGGTGAGATTAAGAAGACGTATCTGAGCATAAAATTGGTTTCTGTGGGATGAAGTGGTTCAGAGCCTGAGAGCTCAGGGGTGGGGTGGGGTACTGAATTATTTGAGAGGATAAAATTGGGCCAGTAGTGACACCATTTTTAAAGGAACATATACTTTATCTTAGTAAAACAGTAAAAGTGAATTTATTTAGATTATTCCAAGTATGTATTTTTGTCCACAACATAGACCCTTTCATTTCTTTGGTAATTGGTTGATTAACAAACTTTCACTAGACATAGTGCAGCAGAGATAACTGCTACTCAGTTCTGATTTCTTACACCTACCAGGAAAAGGTACTTACTGCATTGCAGTTCATCTTCTCTGCCACTTAGGAATATACCACTTTTTATCCAAAATTATGCATTACACACAGAGAGACATCAGTAACAACATGAATTATGTATGTGCTAGATATGTGCATCTGCACATACAATTCTGAAGTCACATAGCAGTAGGATTTAACTAAATTTTCTGTTGAGTACTTAAGAAACTACTTTTTTATACTTTTGGCAGGATTGGGGTACTTGGGGTTAGTAATTTAAGGAGCATGAAAGTTTAGTTAACGTCAAAGACACAAAGCTGCCCGTAGTGATACCCACCTGTACCACTAACGAGGCTAAAGCAGGAGAATCATGAGTTTGAAGTGAGCTTGGGTGGCATAGTGAGTTAAGGACAGCCAGGACTATGTAGTGAAGCCTAGTCTCAAAAGAAAAATTAAAATTAGAAGAGACAAACAATTTTCTTTTGAAGCCAAGTAAGCCGTATGGTATTTTAAACAGCATCATCACATTTCCAAGTGATAGCACACTGTCTCCGCCTTTACATCTGCTTTTCTGGTTTCACATGGGACCTTGGTTTCGGTGTCCTCCTCACAGTTGTTGTATCTTGTGTCAAAGAAGGATATCTGCTGGGTGCCCTTCAGATGCTACACGTGCAGGACTGCAGTGGTACCCACGGCCGGGGCTCATCCACCTTGCCTGTGGTAGGACTAGGAGAGCTGCTGAGCGCAGGCATGGGGTGTCAGACTCCTGGGCTTTTCAGGACACTGGGAAAACAGAACGAGAAGACACCCTGAATGCTAAGAAACGTGTGTGAGCGAGAAGAGATCCCAGCCTCTCTGGTTGCCCAAAATTTTGTTGAGATGGTACTGAGGTAGGGCGAGTTCATTAGTGTCCTAGCCTGGCCACTATGTGCCCCTGCTTAACTTGCTGTGTTTCCCTCAGTAGCTGGGGCTCTCCCTGTCTTCCTGCAGGCTCCCGGGGTACCTGTGTCTGATGTTCAGCTGCGACAGTGCCCTTGTTTACTGCTCTGTGTGGTGGTCCCAGGGCTGTTGTTGGATTTTACTTGAAGTAACTAAAAATTTTGGAGTACTAACACAGACTTGAACAAGACTCAGATTTGATGTCTCAGACGACCCCAGGGTTGACTGTCTTAATGGTTCAGACTTCCTATTAAAATTATGTTAACGTAAAGGTGACCCATGTCACCTTGTTAGTTTTCTTACCTATAGGGTGTGATTGAAAAACATGTTGATTGTTAAAATTAAAGAAAATTATTGCAGAGTGACACATTGCCATTAATCCCATGCACACCTCCCAGCCCGCAGCTTTGGGCACACTCACCCATCATTCTTGCCACTTTCAGAAGAAGTTCTGGAAATCCAGGTTCAGGGACTAAAATGAATAAAGACACACCATAATGTTTTTTTTTTGGCGGCCCTGAGCTACATCCCCAGCCCTGCCGTAATGTTTTTACAAACCTGTTGTTCTACTGGGTATCACTTGGCAGCACATTCACTGTATTTCTGATCACACCTCATAAAGACAGGGAGGAGGAGGACTTCCAGAATGGCCTCAGAAAGTGGCAAGAATGATGGGGGTACACGTGTTGAAAGCAAGGGGCAGCATTTTGAGAGAGATAAATGGCAATACGTCTTCTACCGTAATACATTTTAAAAATTTAAATATTCCCTGTGTTTACCATACTTTGTAAGTATCTGATCACACAAAATGAGGACTGGATAGGTAAGGCAGTGGTAGAACATTTACCTAACATGCTGGAGGCCTTGGATTCAATCTTCTAAATGCTTTAAAAAGATACTTTAAGAAGCGTTTTGTGCTGAAGGGGTGGTAAGGGTGTTCAAGGGCTGTCTCTCTGGTTGGGTGCAGAGTCCCTGGCGTCAGGAGAAGGCCACAGAATCACATTGCAGAGCTGACTGGAAATGGATTGCTGTTCTTCTCATATTATGGGTGAACATGACGGCCAAGACTAGGTTTTAGGTCTTCAGCATCTGCGGTAATGCCTTCTCTCTAACCAAAATACTGCATAACTTGTGGAGCTTGGTAATTTTGATACTTGTGTTTTTTAATCTGGGGGGAGTCATCCACACATCTGGCTCTCCACACTATCAGTAGATGAATAGCAGTCTTTTGCTTTACCTTGTCACCTTCCCTGCTGCCCCTTGCTGGTCGCAGGATGGGACCCTATGCCTGCTCTACCGTGGGGATCCCGCAGGAAGAATCCCAGCTGAGCACTATTTTCGGTGAAGCAGCATTAAGTTGACACGGCCCCTGACCCCTCTTTTGCTGAGTTATTTGGATGTGTTCTTGCCGTGTGTGTGGTGTTGAGAGAACTCTGTCAATGTGTGTGCTTTGGGAGATGCTCAGGTAGAATAAGGAGGGAGAGGAAGGCGAGGCCTCGTGTACCTGGTGTGCTTTAGGCGTCTCTCTCTGCTGTCTCAGGAAGGGCCAGAGCTTTTCCCCAGAGTGACAGGACTGGAACCTGACGCCACACTGTCCTGTATGGCAGAGCCTCTGGCCTTCTGAGGCTGCCATTGGCAGGGCAGATTTATGGGACGTCTCCATCCTTGGAGAGAGTTCTTTTGGATGGTGCTGATTAATGGGTTCAGCTGTCTTAAGAAAAAAGCTTCTAAGAATGAAACATTTCACAGAAGGGAAACTACATTTTAGAACCGAAGGTGTTCTTTTATTTCTTTTCTGGCACTTGGAAGTTTTATCTCCTTTCAGGATCCATACATTCTCCTTGATATATTGAGCAGGGGCAGCGGACGTCCTGCCGCGTTTTCAGCTGAGGTACAAAATGTAGGTGTTCCCGCTTTGGTGTATTTAACTGAAGATAGCCTAAAGTTTTGCCAGATTCTCTTGCAGATTCTGTAGAGTGAGGGTGTACTGCATGTTACTGGTACATGATGGACATTGGGAGATGAAGGGACTCGTGTCCAGAATCTCTCCCCTTTTACTCTGGCTTGAAAATCACCTATAATTGAGAATGGTTTCTTTTCTTTGATTCCACAGATGAATTTGCCAGAGAAAATTTTCCATGCTATCATGACGAATTTGGGTTTCCCATGCAGCGAGGGAGTTTTCCTGTGTGGGATCTTCAGCAGGAAGTCAGGCTGTGGAGAACTGCAGGGCGCTGTGGCTGGGCGGACCACCTGTTGCAGGCGGGGCTCCTGAGCAGCTCCTACAGCTTTGTGGCATTGACCACCTTGGAAACTGACTTCTCTGTCAAAAGGGTGCTGAGCTGCTCACTAGAGCCTTGTCTGGAAACTGGCAAACAGGAGCTGGAACCGCAGAAGCTATGACCCAGAATCAGGAGGCTCCACTGGGGATCTCGCTGTGCCAGGGCCTCTGACAGGGGAGGGCCTGGAGAGGGCCCCCATGCTGGGACCTGGTAGCCTGCCAGTGGGGGCTGCGGCCGCAGCTCAGAGCCTCCTTTCTCTGGGTCCCCCTGCCCCGCAGGAGGGAGCTTCTAATTAAAGGCGATGGCTTAAGGCAAGCTCCTAGCTGCAGGGTACATGCCCTGTACTCTCAGAGTCCCCTGCTACAGCTATTGGGAAGGTGGGCTGCAGGGTGCAGCAGGGTTCAGAGATCCAACACAGATACCGGGAAGCATCCCAGAGCCTGGCCACTGAGTGTATTTTTGGAATAATTTTATTTGGTTAAATTTATTTTATCAGTATTGTAGTTATAGGAAAAATAACTTGGCCTCCCCATGTTATGGTTTATTTCGTTGATAGTAAGATAAAATTCAAGGGCTTGTTTTCTTTTTTCCTTTTTGCAAAATTAAATTTAATTTTTACTATTAACTTTAAAATGAACTTTTCAGATTTAAAAAAAAATTCCTTTGGCAAGTTAATTGTGCCAGTGGTAAGATAAAGAAGTAGGATTTTATTAATTTTGATAATACATTTTAATTAATTTTGATAGTGAAGTTGTTACCATTAAATTCGACAGTGAAAATTCAGCCATCAGAAAGTTGTGGTCTAGTATTCCTGGTCTATAGAGATTAGTTTTTATAAATGTAGAGAACATACTTGGGTGGGGGGATGGGATGCAGAACTACCCTGAAAACCTTTCTGATCTCTGTTTCCTGAAGTGTTTCCTCTTGTTTCTCTTACACACGGTCAGTCCTTTCTATCCATGGTTCTGTATCCGTGGAGTCCGCCAACCAGGAACTGAAATTACTTGGCGAAAAAAAGTGATATTTGCACTGACCGAACACCAACCTCTTTCGCTTGTCATCATCCCGGCACAGTGTCAGAACCCAGGGCCCTGCACCTGTGGGGCTCCTGTGTGTCCCTGAGCTGCCTCCAGCCCTATGTCGTTGGTAGAAGAATGAGAAGTAGGTCAGGCGTAAGGCTCGGAGTATGGAGTGTGGGAGTCGTGTGGTGGAGAAATTGTGTACAGCGGTTCCTCCTGCCATGTAGCTGACTTTAACAAGCAGAAATAGGCGGCTCTGGGCCACGTGGTGCCCACTCGAAGCACAAGGGTCAGGAAGCCACTTCATTACAAACCTGGGCTGATAGAGCTTCACCTGCAGGTGACACTAGTTTGGGCACAGGTGGGGTCCGTGTGAGGAGGGCTTCTCAGTGGGCACTGTGGGCGGCTGTCTCCAGGGTGGGGCTTCTCTGTTTCCACTCTCTAGATGCATTAGTACTTCATCCCCAGCTGTGACCTCCCGCACTGTCTGCTGACCTGGAGAGTTGTGTCACTGTTAGGAACCCTGTGGTGGTTTGGCAGACCAAGTGCGGCACAACAGTGGGAGATGTGTAGTGTTCTCAAGGTTTGCCTTTCCAGGATGCCATGGAAGCAGGTCAGGCCGTACAGGGGTCTGCCTCCAGGGCTCTCTTCCAGCCAGCACTCCGAGTAGGAGGTGTGCTGCAGGTGTCCTGTTAGCAAGCATGGTCTCCTTTACCCCTGCAACAACTTGGCTGAGTGATGTCACTTCCTCCCACTTGATTATGGGGCACACAGTGTTTGGAGAGGCGGAGCCCTTGCTCTGCGTGGGATACAGGCCTGCAGTTCTTTCTCTGACCATGGCATATTCCATCCTGACTCCAGGAGCACTGGCCTGAAAGGAGGCCCCAAGGCTACTTTCAGAGTAGTGACAAGGGCCAGGGCCAGCTGGCCAACCTCATGGAAATCAAACTCTACCTCCTGTTAATAACTGTCCACCAGCCAGCTTCCAGGTGGGTGCGTGTGAGCTCCTAGGTGCAGGACACATACAGGATTTCTACTAGGACTTTTAAATTTAAATGTGGAGTTGGCTTTTATTTCAAATATGTATTATTGACTATTATGTAATCTTTTTGTGCATTTAAAAATTTCAAACAAAACATTTCACTTTCCACAGTCAGGGGTGCAGTTTCCACACCTGGGGTGATACTGTGAGGCTTGGGGCCTGCTTACCACACCTAACGTACTGTCCTAACATCCTGCCATGCCCGAGAGACCACAGTGTGTCTGGCCTGTGTGCGGGACCCTGTCGGAGCATTGGCCTTGTGTGAAGTGCCCCAGTCTCAGGGCTGTTTTGCGGAAACTGTGCCCACCATTACCTCCTGGGTGTGAGATTGCCTGGGTTCAGGAGTTGCTTCCTAGGTGCTTTCAGGGAAGGGTAGTATTTGCTGTCCTGGCACCCCAGGG
Source organism: Chinchilla lanigera (assembly GCF_000276665.1). Lineage (NCBI taxonomy): Eukaryota > Metazoa > Chordata > Mammalia > Rodentia > Chinchillidae > Chinchilla > Chinchilla lanigera. The sequence continues at coordinate 59,788,215 of NW_004955402.1, read as the reverse complement.
GCTTGGGGTCTGCAGGGAACATGAGTCAAGATGCCGCTGGGTAGACAGAGAAGCCATACTTGCCACAGAAGCAGTGAGCAGACTGACAGATTCCTCCCTGCTGGGTGTGACCCCAGAGGCATACAGATGCGCACACATCGCACTCTCACGTGCATACATGTAAATACAGTAGTACATGTGCACACACGCTCACCTTCCCTGCACACTGTGCTGATCCACTGGCACAGGGCAGGTGGGGTGCTAGAGGGAGGCGAATAGGAGTGCGGGGTCTTCTCCGAGGTCCCACAGAGGAAGCAGAGTGGAGGCCACCTGGGGGTCCCAAGTGTCTGTGGATGTGTGCGGTAGTGCCTGGTCCCCTGTGCAGCGAGCAGTCTGCCTTGGTGTGTCCTTACTTTGCACACTGCATGCACTCGGCTACTTTTTACTATGGGAAGTTGCCATGTATCCAGTTGGTGCTTTGTCTGTGCTTTTGGAATAGAGTAGAAAGCCAGGTCTCCCCCCGCTGCAGGCACTTGGCAGAGACACAGAGAGGCGCGTGGTGGCTGCCTGGGACTCCAGCACCTGCACTCCGGATGCTGCGTGTGGCAGCTCTTGAGAAAGTGCGGTGGTGGGTGTGTTGCTCCTTAGGAAGCTGCCACAGCAGGTGTAGGGTTCACAGCCCCACACGTGCTTGGGGTTGGAACCATGTGCTTCGCAAGTCGTTACGACTACACCAGATTTTAAAAACAACAAGCATTGCACTTTTTGCAGTGACATCCTTTGGTTTTGATGAGTAAGAGGACTATGAGTAGAAGAGAAGATAGGACAATGTGATTCTGCTTAACTCACAGTGCATGTGTAATTTTCACTGTAAGTTATTAAGGATATAGGTTGAATGCTTACAGCTTTAAAAGCAGCCTCGAAACACACACCCTTTTTCACAGAGTGGTGTATTCAGCAGTTGATGAGCTCTGCAGCCTGCCCAGCCCCCAAAATGCTGCAGATCTCTGTGGAAATTGTGTGGATGTGTGTGCTTGAGGCCCTGTCGGTCATGGACACGTATGAGTGCACACCCTGTGTGCCGTTGCATGTGTGTGTGACTGCCCATATGTGCGTGCATGCACACGAATGCCTGTATTTGTATGTGCACCTGTGTATGCACACATGTACACACTGTACATTGTTCTGTGTGCCTGTGCCAAGAGTGACTGCATGCCTGCACGTGTTCTGACTACAGGCATGCGATCACACACATGTGACATCATGTGTGTGAGGAGAGATGAAGCAGGCCAGACAAGTGGGTGTGCAGTGTCGGCAAGGGAGAACACCTGGGGGAGCTGCAGAGGGTGTGGCTCTGGCTGATTTGGTGTTTTCCAGTCTAGTGATAAATAGGACGACTCAGCAGTAATGTAAAAAGTTAACTACTTGACAACAGTTTACTTTTGTATGGGGCTTGTAGCTCTTTGTGCTGTGCTTAAACTCATTGCTGTGTTTTGGTCTGAGTGATGCAGATCGTGAAGTCCCACAGTTGAGGGATGTGGAGGTTGTAAACAGCTGTAGAGACGCTGACATCTGATAGAGGCACTTCTTAGGAGGAGTAACGCCAGGTCAGGTGCGTTCCTGTGTGGTGAGACCGCAGCGTCCCCCAAAGGCTCCTGTGCTTGAGGCGGGGCTCTGGGAAGGTGATTGCCTCGTGAGGGCTCTGACTTCATCAGGCTTAGTCCTCTGATGAGCTAACGGACGTTTAGGAGGTGGAGTCTGTTGAAGGGAGCAGGTCATGGGGTGACTTGGGGACTGTTCCTGGCCCCTTCCTCTGGCTCCTCCCCTCTCACTCTGCTTCCTCACCACCGTGAGCCGAGCAACTTTCCTCTGCTACTGCCTTCCACCATGGTACTTCTGCCTTGGAGCCAACTGGCCATGGCCGTAAAACCCTGGAACTGGGAGCCAAAGTGAGCTTTTCCTTCTGCAAGTTGTGTGTCAGATATTTTGTCCCAGTAGTGGAACGCTGACTCAGATGTATGTCGTTGCAATTCCTAAAGGTCCCTGCGGGTGACAAGTCAGATGTTTTCTGCCGTCCTCACTGTCCGTGACTGTTTCACTAACTTGGAGGGTGTTGGGGGAGGACTGGATGCCTTGTTTCTGAAGGTCCTGCGGGAAGCTGGCATGGCCTCGGGGCTTTGATGGGTCACTTTGCCCATGTTTTCTCCCTTGGTGCAGAGGGTACAGGCAGCATTTATCCAGGTTTGTGGCTGTGGGATGCTTGCCGCATGAATGCCAAGGAAATGTTCTTGGAGATGGAATTTAGAGGGCAGTTTAAGCTGAGAGGACCCAGGAAATCCCTCCAGCTCTCTGATTAGTGCCTCTCCTGGAAGTGTCATTTATCCTGGCCTGCTTCTATTTAAGGGTGGGCTCTGAACGGCCACCCCAGCATTGCTTCGTCATCTCTTGAATTCAGCAGCAGGAGTAGAACTGATTGTAAGATTTATGTTCAGAGTGAGTAAATTAATTAATGTCGACCAAGCGGCATCTTCAGCAAATAGAATGTGAGGCTGAGGCTTGTGCACATGGAGTCTGCTGTCTGCGGAGCCATTTCCATCAGCTGGGAGAGGGTCCTTACCACGCCTGCATGCGTGTATACATGGCACAGACACATACTCACATGTGCAGAGATGTGCATGCATGTGCAGCCATTGTCTAGAAATTATCTACACAAAGTCCCTGCTGAGAAAATAGTGGTTTTCCATATCATTTCTCAGCGCCTGTCACGTGTTCTGAGAACAGTGGAGAGAAATGCAGTGGAAGTGTGCTGGCTGAGGCAGAAGCTCTGGGAGGAGGCCAGGCAGGAGGGCCCCTCCCATTTCCTGGCCTTACCATCTCCCTTTCTGCTCCCCGTCTGTCTTGTCTGTCTGTCATTCCTAAGGTAGGCGTGGGCCACGCTGGTCACTGCTGCAGCTGTAGGTGCCCCTGTTCTTAGCTTGTGAAGGGCCAGTGGATGGGGAGGAACTGGGCTCAGGGCCCCTCCCTCCAGGGCTCAGTTAGTAGACTCTGCTAGAACAGCGTGTTCAGCTTTAAAACATTTTTACTTCATAGAGTCAGGGCTCTTGCGTGGCCCACAAGCTCCTGGAAAACAGAAATGCTGTTTTGCAGCTCCCATCTCAGACATAGTGGAGGACCAGAAAAGGAAGAGGGGAATGGCAGCCTTCCCAAGATCCGTGAGGCAGTGTCAGATGGGGGCTCAAAATTCTATCTTTCTGATTTTAGAAAACATGAGATAAATGGAAGGGCAGTTATCAGTTGGGAACAAAAGTAAAGCTCTATTAGAAAGGGGAGTTAGTTATTTCCTCTTTGTAAAAACAGGAGAGAACGTAGCAACAGGAATGAAGAGGTCTATGGAAGAGACTCCTCTTCTGAGCGGTCCTTCATCAGAGAGCACTGCAGTCACAACCTGTCGTTGGCTTCGGAAGCCATCCTGAGATTCTGGAATGAGTAGAGATGTGATTGGGAGAATTTTAAGTAAAAGTAAGGTGATTCTCTATACAGAGTGACTATGGTGGAGTGGAACATCTGAGATGTACTGTTTATGTAAGAGGAAATCTGTGTGTGCCCTTAATTCTGCATCTCTGTGACCGTGAGATGCTCACTTTCCCAGCATTCTGGTACGGGCCAGGCTGCTAGCCCAGGAGCTGCTGCCCTGTGGTAACATCCTGTGTGCTCCTCTTCCTGCTGATCCCTTTGTCATCGTGGTTTGCCTGGTGCTGGTTTGGGGCCACTCATGTTAGGAATCCTCCAGAACTGTGAGAGTATAGGTGGTGAAAGAGGCAGCATGGCATGTTTATTTATTTTAGCTTCATAAAACAACAGAGTATAGGTAGCGAATCTTAGTGAGTGCTCAAAAGTAGCTGTTTCCTGAAAACTTGGTCCATCTTAGGAGACACATTGTGGTACTCAAAGAATGAAAATAAGTTTAACATAAACTTCTGCTTGTCAGAGGACTTAGGAAATGAATAGTGGGTCCCGAAGGCAGTTTACCTTTTCCCTATCAAACCTTTCTGCAGCTCCCTGGGAGTGGCCAGTTGGAACCCCCAAATTCTGTAGCCCCCAGGCTACTGTCTGACCATCCTGCCTTAGCTTGCTAAAGTGGGGGTGCATAAAGAAAGAAGCTCTTTCAGAGGGGGTTGTCCCTTGCCCCAGCCCTGCAGGTGAAGCCAGTAAGCAGGATTTCACTGGGGAATGCTGGTCCCTCTGTGGGATGAACGCACCCCTGCCCTGGGTAGCCGAGGGACAGCTCCATCTCCATGGAGCTGGTGGAGTGGACTGCTGTCCCAGGGGCTCCCATTCATGGCCTTCCTACCCCAGTCCAGCTCATCCCTGGGAAGACAGTGGCTTGGACCCTGTGGTATGGGGCACTTCTTACGGTGTACAGTGCCAGGTGGCCCTGGGACTCAGACCCCAAACGAGTCTGAGCTACATGGAACTTAAACTCCTCAGGCCGGAGGCTGTGTTTCCTGAACTGGGCTCCCATGTTTTCACTTTGTCAGGAGCTATGTGAAAGCAAAGATAGTAAATCCTACTGGAAACTGTTTTCAGGTCAGTTGCTAAGTTATTAGAATATTGAAGTCGGTGGCTACTTCTTTGTGTAGAGTAAGTTTTCAGAGACTTGGGCATTCTTGAGGTAGAGTGTGCTGTCTGTAACACCCAATCTAATCATGTAGAGTTATTTCATTTAAACCCATTTTTGTGAGATAATTCAAATGTATTATCAATTTAAAGCTCTCTGCACATACTATTGAACATATAAAGTGAATGTAATGTGTGCTTTAAGACTTCTGGGTGAACTACTCTCCTCCACACAGGGCATTACCATACTGACAGGACGGTTTCCAAAGAAATAGAGACGTTTGATGATCCTGTAGCACCAGCTCTTCTGCTGGCGCACCTCTTGTGCTGATTAATGCCTGTCCTTCGAAAGTAGCTTCTCACTCTTAACAGGACCACACACAGAGCAGCTAGCCTAGGGAGCAGGTCATAAGCTGAGCTCAGGTGCCATCTAGTGGCAGTCCCCGCACATTGCGCTGGCAGCGGAGGTGCTGGGGCAGCTGCTCTGTGTCAAGCTGCTGTCTTCCTGACCCAGGGAACAGACTGCCCGTGTTATGAAATGGCCTTTGTTTGCAAGTCAAACACGGGGTGGATTTTAAATCCAAAAAGTTCTGTAATATGTGATTTTGTAAAACAAGATCATCAGTTTCCTTATAAAATACACGGAATTTGTATTTATTTTTGCATAGTTATGCGCTGCAAGAGAAAACCTTTTAGGCCATGTAGATGCTAGACTGTGAAAATATTGTCTCTGTTGGAGGAAGTGTGCAGTGCAGCTCTTTAACTTCTCTTCTGGGGCCTTGTGAGGCGTCTGTGTGAGTGTGCACAGGTGGTTCATGTTAAGTGGATTCTTTGTAGTGAACTAAGAGGAGTGAGGCAGGGCCCTTTTTGGATTTAAAATCCACCCCGTGTTTGACTTGCAAACAAAGGCCACCAGAGAAAGGCCAGTGTCTGCCCTGAGCTTCCCCATCTGTGCGTCTTGGCAGTACTTTCAAATCAGTACTTTTCAAATCTTCATTTTTTTTTTATTTGTTTATTTAGGTACCAGGAATCGAACTCAGGACTTTACGCTTGCCAGGCAAGCACTTGTGCCTTTGAGCTACATCCCCAGGCCCAGTACTTTCTTTTCAGTAGTTAACTGAGACTGTTCTCTCTCAGGCTCCATTTAAGGAATGAACGTGTTAGGCACTGACAGCATGGATTCATAAATGGAAATTGTCATTGCTGTTTGATCAAGGTATAGTCAGTAAAGCTTTCTAAAATCTCTGTTTAGTTTTGTGTGTTTGCATTTTCTCAGATGGACACATTTTAGTTGGCCATTATGATTAGCAGATGAAAGCAGGTGGATAAAATGTGTAGGGGCCATGGAAAAAGTCTTAAATTCTGTTCACTTTAGTATGGGTTTGATTTAAAGCAAAACAAAACCCAGCAAGCCAACTGACTGTCCTTTATTGGGCTAAGGAGGAAGCCCTGGGTAACTTCTAGGCTTCTGGAATGTGCTGATTATGCTTTCTGTGGGACAGGCTACTACTTAGAAACCGACAGCTGTTGTGCGGGTGAGGGGTATTTGATTCTCCTTTAATGTATTGATTTTGTATTCATTGATGAGAACAAGTTTTAGAAAACAATTCTTTCTCCATTTTTAAGCTTTAAATTTTCTTTTTGATATGGAATTTATCTAGTTAGAAATTATGCTTTTAACTTGAAGCCGTTGTTCTCCAAAGTACAGCTTCCAGAGTCCCTAGGTTAATTATAACTTTAAATAAAAATGTATATAGGAGCATACAAAAAATGTAAGAATAGTAACTTGGTGTATAAATATATATTCACTTATAAAAAAGGTTGAAAATGATTCATTTGTAGCACAAGCTCATCTTAGCATTTCCTGATCTTTCATGCTTGAGATAGATGTTCGAAGTTCACATTTCATGCATAATAATACAAATGAGAGAGCTTTGAGACACTTCTTTAAACCAGATGTTGCTGGCCTTAGGCCTGGATTGGATTGTGGAAGCAGTTTTTTATTCTGATGCTGAAGCAGAGGCTGTCCTTTGTAAATTCCGGAGCGTCCCGTGCTGTTACTTGTGCTGTGTGTCGGGTGCTTGGAGCACATCTCCCTTCTGTATGGAAAGGGTCAGAGTCAGGATCTTCTCCCTGATGTGATGACGTGATGACGCGGCCTCTGGAAGCCGTTCCTTGAGAGCTGGCTTCCCTGTCCCCGCTCTATACCGGAAGTGTTGCCTAAGCTCTTGGTTGTTTTTCTTTATTTTCCCAGAAGGAGAATTTCCACATCAAACCACCCTGGGGCAGTGTTTTTCAGCATTTCCTTCACTCTGCTTGTCCAGAAAGTGTAACTGTTATTACTATTATTATTATTACTACTACTATTATTAGTTAAAAAGCCACATGGACTTTGCATCTCATGGGTTGTGGGCAGAACTGTCCTGGGATGATACCATCCCTGCCCCACACTGAGCAGCGTCTCTCTAGCACTTCCATTGAGGTCCCTCTTTCCATTTATTTCTCAGATTCTTGAGCTGCAGTGTCTTTCCAGGGACTGGTTTCCCTGAACCCTATGCAGTTTTCTCATTTACAACATCTTGCATTTGACTTGTCCCTATTAGTGACTTTTGAGTTCAGTTAAATCTTGATGCCTGATTACTCTTATTTGTCTCAAGTATCTCTTACTTTTGTTCTGCCCTTTTTTTGTTATCAGATTGTAAAGGCAAGTGAAAAATTTTGTAACTGGGAATGTTTGTTGTAAATATTACTAGAACGTCTCAAGTACTGAAATTAACTGCCAACATCTTAAAATTATTTTCCATACAGTGGTTCTCTCTTATGGGACTTCTTCAGGAGCGCAGTACTTCAGTGGCTTCTCATTGTAGAAGGGTTATCCATGTGCAGGGATGGCTAAAACCACTGATGTAACTTGGATGTATATGTTCTCTTATAATTCAAGTACCTATTTACTCCTTAGCTCATCCTGTGGAGTTAGTTTTCTGGCTGTAGTTTTTCTACAGTGAAGAACACCTAGGAAGGAGGAGGGGAAGAAATGAGGCTGGTTCACAGTGAGCAGGTGCGGGGCGTAGGAGCCAGGACCAGGTGCCTGGTGCGCAGCCTGCGGTCAGCCCCAGTGCTGCCTGCGATACTCTGGGCCTCCCGAAGTGAGTGGGGCTGCCAACCAGATTGCACCCCTGGGGTCTGGGAGGGGGAGGTGGGAAGAAGCAGGCTTTCTTGCCCTCCTTGGGGCTTTCTATACCTCCTGGGGTATGGTGCTGGGAAGGGGTGGGACAGTGGTGATCCTCATCATTACCTGCAGCAGGACTGCAGGGACGGTGGCTCCGGAAGTGCTTTCTCTTACTTCATTTCAGTTGTTTCATCATCATCCTATGCCCCTGTCCTGTTTGGAGAGGCTCCTCTCATAGAGCTGCTGCATGTCCAGCCTAGGCTGTGGTGCTTGTGAGAGTTCTTGTATGCTGCCGCCCACCTATTGCTGGGGACCCTTATGAAACACTTGCTGAAGTAATGGCTCGCCCTTTACCGTGTTTAGTCTGTATTCATAGTCCTTCCGTGTGTGCTGCCTCCTTACACACAATCCCTGTCTGTTACTGATGGGGTCGTTGGAAGCACTGCACTGTTCGGTGGTCTCAGCATTGCAAGAGTGCCCTGGAATGCACCGGCACAAACTGACAAGAGCGATGTCGCTAGGCCTCGTCCTGTAGGAGCGCTGTCACACACGCTGCCTGGGTTGACTGAAGCATCGTTCTGTGGCATGTGCCGTAGTGTTTGTTGATTGGCCATCTGCTGTGTGCCCTGGGGAGGACCCCTTGCCCCCGCAGGCTCAAGGCTCAGGCCTTCTGTGCTGCAGTGTATCTCTGTGTGGTCTGTGGGCCTCAGTGTGTTTCAGTCCAGGTTCCACTGCCTGCCGGCTGGGTGGTTTCAGTGAGGCTGCTCTTCACGGCAGTGTTCTTGTCCACAGAACGGGATGGTGACATTCACTACGTGGAGGCCTTGAGACAGTGGGCTGTGCTGTGACGTGCTTGGTGACTCCTGGGACTGGGTAAACCCAGCATGCAGTACCCTGTCGTGATGGTGCCTCACTGGGGGCTGCCCGAGAGGGACTGTGGTACCCAGATGTGTGTGCCAGCCCAGCTGCCCCTTTGAAGAATGCCTGGAGACCGGCCCAGGGCTGGCACAGTCTTCCTTTGCTCCACCAGCTTCAGGCTGTGCTGCATTCCTGGCTGCAGGGTCACCATCCCGCCCGTTGGCATCTGACTGACATGGTCAGTCTTAGGTGGGCCAGAGGCACTACCGGTGCTCCCCGGTGTATCCCCGAGGTGCCTGTCTGGCTGCTCACAGGGCCTCAGCATGTGTGCCATGGTCTCTGCGGCTGATACCAGCAAAGTAAAATGTTCGATCAGTGTGCTGTGGGGACAGATAAACTACACTTAGCTCCTCTTAGATTTCGTTATAGACTGTTGACGCTGATAACTTCTTAGTGGGTTTTAAAATTCATACAACAGCATTAACAGCCTCTGTTTACAACCCAGCTAACTGTGCTGCGGAATCAGGAGATGGGTCCAAAATCTGTTGCTGACAGACGGAAGCTGGCTGTTAAGCCCACTGCATATGCGCCTCACCCAGGAAACTGAGTTTCTGTAGTGGCTGAAAGTTTAGGATCAGGGACCCAGGAAGATGTTCATACGGAGGGAACATACAACACAGTAAAGATGCGTGTGCTTTGTACTTCGTTGCAATAGCCAGGAGTTTCTGTTTCTGTTCTTGGCTTTAAATAAGAGAGGGAAAATGTGAAATTATAATACACATGAAAAGGGAGGCGAACAGCAAGTCATATAATCACAAACTGTGATTGCTGCCTGTACGTGAGGTAAGGTAAAGCTGCAGGGGTTGGAGCTGAGATTCTTGTGTAGAAATGCCTCCTCCTGCCGCTGCCATTGCAAGGTCACACAGTGACTGCTGCATCAGTGCTTTCAGAGTGAAATAATTGCTTGTTTTTAAAGGCATAAAGTACGAAGTGACAAAGCACCTTCTAAAAAGAGGTTAAGTGTGGTTTCAGTGCATCTTGTTGCACTGAAAAGTAGCTGTGCAAAATCAGCTGAATCCCGTTGACTTGAACAGAAAAACCGTAATGACACTGAAGAGAACGTAGGCACTAAGTATTCATTTCTGGTGAGCAGCGTCAGGCTTGTTTCATCCACAACACTCAGGGCCTCAGAGTCACAGGAAGAGCAGAGAAAGCCTTGTGCCGGGCTCCCTAGTCCTTCCTCTGCCACACAGTTCCTGCTGGTGACGCACAGTTCCTGCTGGTGACGTGCTCCTCCCTGCCTGCGCCTCCCCCTGAGGCGGGACGGACAGCTAGGAGGCTGCACTTTCCTGCTCAGTGCTGTCTCCCTGCCTCCCCGAGGTCTGACTGTCTTAGACTTCCCTTATTTTTTTCTGTCTTGATCTCGTGTTCCTCAGTCTTGGCTGCAGTGAGAATTACCAGGGAGTTTTTTGCTTTGGTTGGTTTGTGCCCCATAGGACTGATTCTTGGCCAGAGCACTGCCTTGGTGTTTTCCTGGACACAGTGGCTCCTGTTTTTCCCAGAAGAGTCTTAGGTGCATCCGGCGACTCTGCTCAGGGACTGCTGTGCTAGGGGACTGGCCTCGTCCATTCACTCTTTCACTCCCACCCGACTCACAGCACTGTGGTGGGGCGGTTCAGGTTCCCGTGTCCTCTTGTGTTACTTGGTCTCCAGAAACCTTGCTAAGCTTGTTCTGGACACACTGTGTCCGTTTTTGCTGCTCTGCTTGTGGTTCAGAGCTAAATTTGGGAGGATGCAACTTCATGCATGGTGGAGAGAGGCCCTCACCCACTCTGTCTCATCCTTGCTTCCCTGACTGCGGCCGAAGATACCTTCATCCAGGTTGATTGTACTCTCAAAAGAAAATCCCAGATGACATAATCTGAATGTTGAAATCCCAAAGGATCAGAATCCCTAAAGTCTAAGATCACAATCCTGAAAGATTAAGATCTTAAATGTTGAAACTGTCAAAGTAGAAATCATGAAAACCACAGTTTTCCTGGGGAAAAGAAAGCTGTTTAAGAGGCGTTGAAAGCAGATTCCGAGAAAGGGATAAGCACGTGATCAGTTGTGTGCATGATAGCTGCATCTTCTTAGATGGACAAATAGAGTTTAAAGGCTAAATGGAAAGCCATTCAATTGAAGTGGCTGAGCAGAAACTAGACTTTCAAAGGGACAGTGCTGTGCGTGCTGTAGTGGCTGAAGGTTTAGGATCAGGGACCCAGGAAGATGCCCCCCTTTCTCTCTCTCTCTCTCTCTCTCTCTCTCTCTCTCTCTCTTTCTCTCTCTCTCTCTCACACACACACACACACACACACACACACACACACACACACATACACACACCATAGTCTATAGCCATTCACCAAATACTGGTGCATGAAAGGTTTCAAAGATCATAGAAGATGTGAAAACGTGAGCAGAAAGCGCAAGCAGTCTTCCCTGGCAGGTTGTTCCGTTTGTGCTGCCCGTGCCCCTCCACACATGGTGCTGTGCTTGCCCTCCCGAAGGTGCTCTTTAGGAGAGAAGAAAAAACACGGAGCAGCCCAGCACCCTGCAGAGCCAGTCGTGTGTGCATACAGAGCAGGCTTCTTGTACCCACGGCCATACCTCGGTGTGGCATGGAGCGCAGGCGGCTTTGTGGGGAGCTTGTGGCTGTGTGCCTGGAGTGAAGGGCTGAAAAAGAGCAGTGTGTTTGAGTCAGTATGAGCCCATGTGCTGCTGAGAGCTGCATCCCCAAAGCGAAAGAGCGCCGCCCCTGTGGTGCTTCCCAGCAGAGCCAAGGGTATGGTGTGAGCTGGCCGCTCCGGGGTGAGTGCTCTGTGATCACCCACAGTCCCTGCTCTACCCTCTCTCATATGTTGAATTTTTAAATTTTGTCAGTTTTCTTAGAATTTAACATTGTCAGCATTTTTGTTTTTTTTTTTTTTACAATTTGCAGTGCTGCGTACTTCATCTTTGTCCTTAACACAAGAGGTATAAATTGTGTAAAGAACTTTAGAGAGTTCCAGTTTCTTTATTCCATTTTTGCAAAGTTGATGCCACCAGAGTCCATTACCACAGTGTTGACTTTGTGTGTTGGCATTGAGCATGTGCATAAAAATGCCGAATCTTCATCACTGTGTGAATAAAGAGACGTCTTTCCTGTACACTTGCTTTTGGGAAAGAAAAATGTCAGGAGTTCTCAGCTCTTTGGGCAACTATCTGTGTACACAGTGGTGATCTCTCATGGCTTTGATTAATCTCATCAAAAGAATTCTGTCCTCTGTTGTGATATTTTAGATGACCTCAGTTATAAGGTGGGGTGCACACAACTACCAAGCAGTGATACGTGTTTATACCTTCCTCTTTTTGACCTGTTTCTCCGTGCATGTGGTTTCTCCTCTTGTCTTTTAGGTGACTGCCATGAATATACCTGTGTATTTATGCTTGCAAGAATAAGCATGTTATCATGACCTATTTCATTGTGAGAAATGGGTCTGTGAAGTAGTTGTTTATATTTTCGAGTTCTTAAAGATACAAGTAAGTGTCTTTGAAAATACTTTTAAGTTATTTTTCCAGAATTATGTCTTTTGGGGATTTTGGTCTTTCAAGATTTTAGATATTAGGAAGTTTGAACTTTGGAGATTTTGATCTTTTGGGTTTTAACATTTTGAGATTATGGTGTTTGGGGCTGTATCTTTTGGGATCAGGGTGCAAGCCACTTTCCTTTGATCAGAACCTTGGACAGTGTGACCTGCCCTGATCATGTAGTTCCCTCAGAGCCTGGGCTCTTTTTGGTAGCACTGCTCTTCAGCCAGACCTCTGTCTTTTTGCACTGTGCCTCCTTCTTGAACTGTGGGATTGTATCTTGTTTGGAGGCTTTGTTCTGCCTTGTTGCCATCTTTTACGTCTCTGTGCTGTTGGGGAAGATGTTAGTCCTCCCGCTTGTCGATAAGGTGGTCCAAGTCCATTTCCTCACTTGATAAAGTGATGAATGATGGTGGGGGTGTGGGAGGAAAGACACCATGGCACACTTCCGAGACCTCCCTCTTCGTGGCTGTGGGAGTCAGTGACTGCTCCTGGGCAGGGGCATCCATTGCCTTCCAGATGACTTCTGTCCTGAGCCTGGCCACATTCTCCTTGTTCCCAAGACTCACGACTTGGGATCAGCTGTGTCCTTCATTCTCCTGCTCCAAGTTTCCAGCTTAGAGACCCTCTCAGCATAGAAAATCATGTTGTCTGGTTGACAGGCTTTTATACTACATTTCTAAAAATACTTTTTTTCAAAACTGGAATATAGAAGCTTTATATTTTAGAAACTAGACAGACAAAGATACACAAAATTGGTGTAAACTGATCTCTCAGCAGATCAGTTGCAAAGTTTGTTTGGCTGTGCGCTGACATGTCTACAAATGACAGCCTGTGCTATTCCATGCTGTGTGGTGCATTTGGAAAGGGAAGTACTCCCAAGGTGTCAGGAACCCTTAGGCACGTGTACTAACTTGCCACAGTGTGGACACTTGATGTTGTATTACCATGGTGAAATATTGGGAGCAAAGCACATAGGCGCCCCGTGTTGGGCCCGAGCTTGTGAAAGGCTGCTGGCCATGTCCTGTTTGCTTCTTTTGGGTTTCAGCTGTTCCCACCCAGTGCATCCTGAGTTGCTGAGTGGACCTGCATGGATGCCTGCGCCTGCAGAGGAGCTGGACTGTGGTCCCTGCTCGGGTGGGTGGGGTGCTAGTGCATTCTGTTCTTAGAACAGCAGGTGTCTGAGAGATAGTGCTGGGATCTCAGTCCAGTTGAGAATCTGGGATCTTACAGATTCCAGGTACTTGCCCTGTGGATTCTTCCCCCTGTTATTCTGTGGAGGGAAGAATCAGGTAATGTCAGGGATAATTTGTTCAGGCTGCCTTTAATTTTCCATTTGAAAGGAAGTTACCATGAAGAAGAGTTAAAAAATTCACAACTAAATAAAACTCCTTATAAGAGACTACATGAGCAGTTGTGAATTAAAGGATCTCTCCATGATAACCCTGATCAGGCCGTTTTTGGGGCCCTGGCCCAGGGACAGAGACTCCTGTGTCCACAGGAAAAGTGTTCCTGCTGGTTGTTGTCTTCTTGTCTTAAGAATCTCAGTGATGCTGGGCGTGGTGGCGCACGCCTGTAATCCCAGCATTCGGGAGGCTGAGGCAGGAGGATTGTTGCAAGTTTGAGACCAGCCTGGGTTACAAAGTGGGCTCAAGGCCAGCCTGAACTGCACAGTGAGACCCTGTCTCAAAGAAAAAAAAGAAGAAAAGAAAGGTGATGGTGATTGTTTCCTTCCCAGTGCAGTCTTAATGGTTTTCATTTCTTACCTTTTCTTAACCTTTCAAAAACATACTATCATTTTCTCCCCGTTCCCCCTTCTCTCACCAGCCTGGGGTCTCATCAGATATGCCACTGATGGAGGAGGCCTTTCAGTTACTTGTTCAGACACTCGCTCCTCTCCACTGATGCAGTGGTCGGGATCCAGTTCCCCACCTCAGTGTCCCTCATCCCCGCAGGGCTGTGCACCGCAGTCACCACACCCTTGAGTGGGATCTTCGACGTTCCTCAGACCCCGAGAAAGGCTGGATGGTCAGAAAACCCTTTCTGGTTTTCAATTAAGTTATTTATGGAGATAAGTGGTGGCCTGTGTGAGGCAAAATAGCACAGCAAGGAAATGTGAAAGTTCCTTATTTTATATTTGGACACACAAGTTAGGCAGGAAAAACCGTCTTGTATAGAGTGTGGAAAGCAGCCTGTCTGACGGTTTGCCAGACTGAGTGGCTGCTACCTAGGTGCAAAGGTAAGTGAACAGAAGAGGGGAGGAGCAGCCAGCATCCCCAGGCTGGCCGGGACTCCACACCCTGGCACTGGTGGCTTCCTCAGATGTGTGGAGGGCTTGAGTGAAGGCCCAGGGGTAGTCCAGGCTCGAGGGGCTGTAGGCTGTTCCCCATGGTCATCCTCGTGAGTGTCACCAGAGCCCAGGCAGTTCTGTGCCACCCTGCCTCATGAGGGCGTCCGTGCAACAGCGTCTCCTCTGGTTGGGTTTTAGTGAGAAGGAAAAGAAGAGGCACATGTACACACCAGAAATGGAGGGCCTTACTGAAGAATCAAAAACCTGCATCCAGACTGCCTGTGAAACCCTGGCAGTCGTTGTGTGGGAGAAGACAGCTTTCTGTAGTCCCTGAGTTTCTGTGTTTTAGCAGCACCACTGTGTGTCTGCGCCCACCAGAGGCCCCAGGACCCAGAAAGAGGAGAGGTTTATTTGCCTCACAGTTGCAGAGGTCCAGCCCATACTGGCTCTGCAGCAGGAACATCATGGTGGAGGGGCCTGGCAAAACCAAGATGCTTAGTTAGTGGTGGCCAGGAAGCAGTGCCAGAGTGGCCTTCAGGGGCAGACGGCCAGATGTAGTCCCCGGGGTCATGACCCCATGACCCATCCAGACATATCCAGAAGTATGTTTTACTAATTTCCTGGGCAGCTCCCAGGCCAGTCAAGTTAACACATTGATGCTCAGCCAGCACAGGAGTGAGTGGATCCATGAGTGAGGCCAACATTAGCTTGAGAAACAGTCAGGTCAGCTGCAACCTGATTCAGGAATGTTCTGTTTGGAGGAGAATTAGGAGTGAAAGCCTGGGTTGATTTCCTGCATTATTGCTGGGACCATGAGCTCAGGCCATGCCTACTGTGCAGTGAAGGCCTGTGTGAGGGGTCTTACGTGCAGTATGCTCCTCGGGAGATGAGGGCTCCTCATGCAGAGCCAAACACGCCTCCTCTGTGCACAGTTGGGTCCCAGGCCTGTCTGAGCCGGGTCTTCTCATCTCCAGATGCATCCCCAGCTTCCTGGTTACAGCTGTCCCTGAAAACCTGCTTTGTGCTCTGGGGCGCTTTTCCTGTGTTTAATTCTGATCCAGTGCCTCCTAGATATTGCCTTCAAAGGAGTGGACGCCAAGCACATTGAAGCCTTGTACAGGTGCCCCTGGCCTCTTCCTGGCACAGCGTCCCCTGGGGTGTGTGGTATGTGGATCTTTGCGAAGTGAGTGGTGCCACTGTGCACCTGGGGAGAGAGAGCTGAGGCAGGTCACCTGGGAGCACCTCACTCTAGGCTTGCTGTGACCCGCACTGGCCATGTGGCATAGCACCAGCTGGCACAGCTCACTGGATGTGGCGGTAGAGCTTCTTGTGATTAAAACCCTGAGCGGGACACTTTGGAGGTGGGGGTGGTAGAGCTGAGATACGGAAAGGAAGCAAGTCAGTGCTTTGTGAACAGTGAGACTGGGGTGCATGGCTAATGAGGGACCCACCTAGTGCTGCTGTCCTGTGTCACTCACCTGGGTGGGGAAGCATCTCCGCTGCATGATGGTTGTGTGGCCCTGGCTGTGACTACCTGTTACGCACATTCCCTGTCCTCACCCTCCTCCCGGAGCAGGTGACTGCTCAGAGGAGTCCAGTCTTTTGTTAGCAGTTTCCCCTGCTAACACTCAGTGCCCACCTCCGTGGAGATCGTGGGGACACACAGCCTCTCACCTTTCCACGACGGGTGGGAGAGTCTACCCGTCGTCCTGCTGGACGCTCCTCTGAAGACGTGTCACTCACTCCCAGTGATCACTTTGGTAACTCAGGATTCTGTCGCTCACTTTTGTCTTTTTTTTTTTTGTTTTGTTTTTGTTTTTTTTTCCCCAGTACCGGGAATTGAGCTTACAACCTTGTGCTTGCCAGGCAGGCGCTGTGCCGCTGAGCTAAATCCCCAGCCCCTGCTCACTTTTAATTTGTTACGTAGGGTCTTGGTCAGAGGCACTAGATGTTCTGTTGTGTTCCAGTCGTCTCTGAGGTATAAAACTTGGGGATTTTGACCATCATGCTTGGAATGCCTGCCCCCCAACCACACCCAGTGCAGTTACACCCAGTGCTGAGTTACACTGCTTTCTGTTTCCACTTGGGAAATGAACTAGTTGTTTCTGACCTGTGTTTTCATCAATCCATATTCCTTTAGTCAGGGGAGTCTCCTCCATATTACTTAGTCTCTGTGAACACTTACAGATGTAATACGAGCGTCAGTTTGAGTTAAACGAAGTATAAGACTGCCTTGCCCAGGTTTAATTCCAAGTGAAGTGCACTTTTGTGTGAGTGGTGCTGTCTGGGCCGCCCATGTGCTTTCTGGGTCAGGCCCATGCCCGCTCGTGACGGGCAGGTAGACCTGGCGCTGGCTGGACACCAGCACGTGGGCGCTGACAGGAGTCCGGCTGTAACTTCGTCCTGTGTCCCACCTGCTCGTCAGCTACACTGATCGCCACATCCTGGCCATACTGTCCTGTGAACACAACCCTTCAGAATTGCCTGCGAGTGGCTCGCTGACTGTCTCATACTTGAAAGTGAGTGTTTGTACCCCTACTCCTTCCTGTCTGGGTTTAGCACCTTCTGTGGCAGGTGCTTCACCACCGAAGAACCTTTGGAAGAGAGTTTTGGACTAATTTGGTAGAATTTCTAAGTCTTACCTTAAAAATATACTTGGAACATCATTTTAAAAGAACATTATAAATGCCTACATTTGACTGAACGTTAAAAACTTGAAGAAAACCACTAATGTTGGAGCTTCTCAAAAACAGATACCTAACATGAAATCAGCCCAGAGTGATCTAGCTGTGAGACAAAAGGCCCCGAGGGTTTGTTGGTGCTGAGAATCTCTCTCGCTTTCTGTACTTCAGACCAGCCTCCTGAAGTTTGCTGTCTGGGTGTGAATAGGCCTGAGGTCATAAAGGCTGGCCGGAACACACTTTGTTGTCGTGCCGTGGGCCTTGCAGTGCTGTCTTGCCTCACTTTGGAGAAGCTTCACAAGCTGTGGTGCTGGTGGCTGGCACCGTGCTGGGCCCTTCTTGGGTGAAGGGAACAGTGCCCCACACCAGGACCCCAGTGGCAGGTTCTGGCCAGGCCCTGCTCACCCCCACTGCAACGTGCAGGTGATGAGGTGAAATTAGCATGGATGTCCTGTCACCCCAGGCCAATGAAGGTACTTGGCGTCAAGGTTTTGAACTTGCAGATTGGCTTTCCCGAGAAAGACCAGGGCTGGGTTCACTGCTGGATTAGGCAGATGTGGGCTGCAGTTGCTGAGGCAGAGGCTGGAGTCCTCCATGCAGTGATCCGTGCCTAGTTCTGCCTGTGTGCCCAGCACTCATGCTGGCCTCGCTAGCCCCTCCCCTCTCCCCTTTTTCTTTTCTTCATTCCCTCCTTTCCTGCTTTTCCCCCTCCCTTCCTCCATCCTTCTTCCCTGGGACTGGACCCAAGACCTTTGTACTGAGCTATTATATGCCCAGCCCATTTTTATTTTGAGATGGGGTCTTGCTAAATTGCCCAGACTGAGTTTGAACTTGCTGTCTCCTGACTCAGCCTCACAGAGTACTGGAGATACAGGTGTGCAGCACCACACCTGGTTCTTCTCTGGTTTTCTTACCTTAGAATGACTAGCAGTGGTCTCAGATCCTAGCAGACCCTGACATGGAGAGTTCTTCGCCATGTAGAGTGTGAAGTGGTTACTGTCAGTGAAGTTCGTTTCCTAATTTTTAGTGTAACTGGTCACCTTCTGTTACTGTAGTGTATGTAACTAGATATGGAGGGATTTTCATTTCCCCTTAGTCTTTTGAGTCATTTCCATGGGTTGAAAAAAAGAATCCCACCCAAAGTAGCATTGCCTGGTTCTTGTTTGGTTGGCTTCTGGCAGAGCTGCTGAGAACAGAGCCCACCCAGGAGCTGCCTGCCCTACCCTCTCTGTGAATGCCAGGCCAGTGCGTCTTGGCTGTGCTTCTCTGAACTGTTCGATTTCCTGTGTCTTGTTCTATTCTGAGGAGAAATGGTAACTTCACCTATTACATTTTCATCCTAGGGGGACAGCCGAGGCGCTGCTGCTCTTCGGAAGAGGCAGCATCCACTGTGCTCTCCAACGGAGACCAGAGTCACAAACTTGGAAATAACCTACCAGGAAAAGACACCAGCGAGTCCAAGGTGGGGATTGCAACTTCTGTGTCCATACTTGAAAACAGTAGCAGAGAGACTTCCAAACGTCCTGAACAACATAGATTTTCTCTTGACTTAAAGATGCCAGCTTTTCACCCCAAGCAGGAGGTGCCCAGCTCTAGTGACGGTGTGGACTTCCCTCCTAGTGCAGAGGGCGCTGACCTGCAGCTCACGCTGGAGAGCCAGGCCGGGAACCCTAAAGACAAGCTGTCTGATTTGCACAATAAGGAGCATTCTGGGGGAGGAAGAAGTGTACTGGCCCCAGACCTGGTCCCTCTCGATTTAAGTGCAAGGTCGACCCGGGATGACTCCAGCAATAAGGAAGCGGCCTCTTCTCTGCAAGCTGCTCTGGTCATTCACCCATGTCCTTACTGTAACCACAAGACCTACTACCCAGAGGTCTTATGGATGCACAAGCGCATCTGGCACAGGGTCAGCTGCAGCTCCATGGCCCCCCAATGGACTCAGCCCAATGGCTACAAGAGCGTAAGGAGCAACTTGGTGTATCTTGCCCGGAGTGGAAGAACAGGACCTCCGCCTGCCCTCGGGGGCAAAGAGTGCCAACCCCTGCTCCTCGCTCGCTTCACCCGCACTCAAGTGCCAGGCGGGGTACCTGGACCCAGAGGCAGTTCTTCTCCCCTGGGAGTGACCACGAAAGCGGCTAGCATGCCTAAGAATAAGGAGAGCCATTCCATAGGCCCCTGTGCACTGTGGGCAGCTGGCCCCGATGGGTATCGACAGACAAAGCCCAGCCAAGGCCAGGAGCCCTCGAGTGCTTCAGTACAGGGGCCCCTGGCCAAACCCAAACTGGAGGCCAGCTCCAAGCCAGTACCTGCCCCGGGCAGTGGAGGCCTTGGCAGGAGTGCCACTCCCACGCCCTCTGTCATAACCCGGGTGGGTGCCCAGCCCTTGGCCAGCAGCAAGACAGTGGAGAATTTTGGGATCCCGTCAGTGGGGGCTGGCTTTGCCCCTCCAAGTAAGCACAGTGCCCCAGACTCCCTGAAAGCCAAATTCAGCCCTCAGCCTCAGGGTCAGCCTCCTGCGAAAGGTGAAGGGAGCCCACCCCTACCTCCTCGTGAGCCCCCGTCGAAGGCGGCCCAGGAGCTGAGGACGCTGGCCGCCTGTGCTGCGGGGTCCAGAGGTGATGCAGCACTGCAGGCCCAGCCTGGGATGGCTGGTACCCCCATCTTACACTCCATCAAGCAGGAGCCAGTGACTGAGGGCCATGAGAAGCGCTTGGACATCCTCAACATCTTCAAGACATACATTCCAAAGGACTTCGCTACACTCTACCAGGGCTGGGGTGTCAACAGTCCTGGGCCAGAGCACAGAGGTAAGATGTGTGGGCTTCCTTCTCCTCGGCCACTCCGGAGCTCCTCAGGAAGGGCATAGGTGCCCCCCTGCCTGCCAGGAATCCCTAAGGGCAGTCATAAGACCTTTCCTCTCACAGCACAGCTGCTGTCTTCCTTTGCCCTGGCTGCCAGGCGCTTGACCCTGAAACGCTGCCCTCTGGGGACCGTGTGCTTGGGCCAGCAGTGTCTGAACACATGTCCTTTCTGCTGGTGATACCTGGGAAACCCAGTGATGTTTCCTGCACACCAGTAGTTGATGGGAACAGGCAGGCTTGGTTGCATTTTCATGTTTTTTTTATTTTAAACAAAGCACTGGTAGGTGTTCCTTTTCTTTGTTGCTCAAAAAAGAAGAATTTGAAGTGATTGTCGTCTTTTTATGCATAAATGATTTGAAACATACCTGGACATACTCTAGCATTAGTTAGCAAAGCCTTGCAGAGGATGCAGCTCTCTTGTGAACTCAGGAGAACTGAATTGTGCTGAGATTCCTGAAAAATCCTCCATACCATGGCTTCAATTCCTCCCATGCTCCTGTATTGATAACTCATAGTAATGCTGGTTGAGTTTCTTATGTAAACTACTGGAAAACAGGAGTTTGGCTTTTGGAATCTTAGATTTTGCAGTATTTTCATATGTAATGAGATACCTTGGGAATAAGACCTAAGTCTAAAATTAAAATTCATTTATGTTTCATAGTCCCATAGCTGGAAGATTACACAGGGATTTTAATAAGTTTGTGCATGAAAGACAAACTTATTGGAACCATCAGATGTCAGGTGTGGAATGTGCTACTTTGGAACCATCAGATGTCAGGTGTGGAATTTGCTACTTGTGATGTCATGTAAGGACTTGAACAGTTTTGCATTTTGGAGGAGTTTGGATTTTGGATTAAGGATGCTTGCCCAGTATTGATAGGGAAGTGCCAGTGGTTTTCCTCGTGCCTTACTGGATATATGCCTTGGGTACGATGCCCTTGTTCTTTAAACACATGGAACACTGGGAACTATAGGTCCAGTTGGAAAGTAGAACAGGTGAACCCCACTGTGGGACTTAGTCTCTTGGTTTGTTGCTTGGGTAGTCCTAACCCTTCTCTGAACAGTATTATCTGCCATGACCCTATAGTTCCTTAAAGGAGGTCACCATTGAAATAGCCTGGGAGACTCAGGGCCTCAGAATCCAGCAAGTTGGAAGCTGTGTTGGGGGAGGTGGTCCAGGCCTGGGGGACCCCTCCCCACAGCTCATGATATGATGCTGCCCAGTGGCCAGAGGTGGTTCCAGCTAGATTCCCAGGCATGCAACAGCCAGCAAGGAATGGAGTGGCACCTTGGGTCTGTACCTGCTTCCAGGGAGGCTCGTCTGAAGGTGTTTTCAGTGGAGGACTCCAAGGTACTCTCCATTCCTCTGGGTCTGCAGTGAAGACCTGAGTGAGGTGTCCTATCTGCCTGGTTTTGTTTTATTCTGTGCAGTACTGGGGGATTGAACCCATGGGCACACTACTACTGACCTACATCCCCAGCCCTTATGTGTAGTCTTACTTTAATATGTTGTCTTAGTTACTTTTCTCTTGTTGCTGAGACAAAGTACCTGACATCCAGAATCAAGGAAGGAAAGGTTTATTTAGCTCACAGTCTGTGGAGGTTTCAGTCCATACTCGGCTGGCTCCAAGGCACAGTGGCACATGGCAGAGGACAACAGTTCAAGGCAACGGAAGACAGCAAAAGCAACAAGAGCAAAAGGGAGGAGTAGTGGCAAGCCCCCCGTTTCCCTCCCTTACACTGTAAGCAAACTACCTGCCCCAAGGCTGGTGTAGCGTTCACACCCATAAACACAGCATTGGACCATGGATCAATCATAAGCTCTAGAAGCCTGCCCCATGATTGCATGAGGCTTTGGGGGAACATCCAGACACAAACCCTAACATATGTGCTCCCACTCAGTTGCCCAGGTGGGACTAGAACTTTGCTCCTCCTGCTTTAGCCTCCCTGGACGCTGGGATGTCAGGCATGCGCCCGGCCTCTGTTCCCACGTGAAGATGCTGTGTGTGCTCGAGAGCTGTCTACCAAGCACAGGCTGAATGTGCAGAGGGTGCTGAGCTGCTGTAGGAGTGGCCCAGGACCCAGTGTCAGCCTTGGGAGTGTCATTCCCCTCTGGAGTGTGCTGTGTGTGAGGGTCCTCTGCAGCTTCTCACAGACAGGCAGGAGACAGCTATCATGTGTTCTGCACATCTTCTCTCACTTTGGTTCTACCATTGGGTTCTTCGGGCTCTGCTGTGTTTTGTAGTCCTGCAGGTTGTTGCTGTCAAGGGCATTCCCATGTGTGTGGGCCCTGGGACGGGAGCCACCTCAGATCTTCAGGTTTGGGTTTCCCAAGAACCATGGCACAGATGCCTGTGGTGGACCCTGGTTCTTGGCATTTCCTCAGCTTCCTGTCTTGTTGTTCCTGACCTACACTAGATGTAGGTGCGGGTTTTAAGGATTGTCACAAAGTGAGCTGGCCTTGTCACTTAATTATTTACCTGGTCCTGGCTCCATGACGTGTGCCAGTGTGCCCTCGTACATGAGGGTGAGTTGGCTGCATTGGGAGAGGCCTTGTGTTGCCCTGAGGACCTGGGTAGTAACTGCTGCTTTTGTAAGAAGGTAGAAGTGAGCTTTATGTTTTGAGAATCTCAGATGACAGAATTTGAAATAGAAAAATAGGCTGAAATATTTTATTGCCTTTTCCTTAAAAAAAGTTTTTAAATGAATTGTTCTAAGGATGTTTTGTGAGGCTAGAGATTAAATATTTGTATTTTTCCAGTGTTAAAAATACTCATAGTCCATAAAACAGATGCGCTCTTCTCAGATTATTTATTCTGATGTCCACATTTGAACACGATAACATGTAAGTCAGTCAATGTATGATCTTCAAGTTCACTGTGCTTGGGGATTCTTAAGAGGAGTGTTTCAGGCTTTTTGATCTTGAAATATACTACTAATAAGTGCATTTTTAGGATCCTAGCTCCCCAGGCTTAGAGAGGAACTTGAGAGTATCTAAGCCACTGACCAGTGTGCTGAGAAGAGTCAGCTGGTTTCAGGTCGAAGGCCCCAGTGGGGAAGGACTTGCCACTGTCAGGTGATGTTAGCTTTGGACTTCCGTTGGTCGTGTCTCTGTGGGCTGCTCACAGTGAGCTGAGAGAATGTCTCTGACAGTCTCGGCATCCAGCATCCTTTCCTGGGTCAGAGCCTGGTCTTTCGTTTCTCTGTGTTTGAGTGTTAATTTACAAAGCTTCTAAGGTGCTTTGGCAGGGTGGAAGTGCAGCAGGCTTAGCATGGCCTGACCATTTGTGAGGTTAGCGAATATGGATGTTTCCTATTAGAGCGAGCCTGCGGCTGTTGTGTGACTTTGGAAACACGTGTGGCCAAAGCACGTGCATCGTGGACGTGTTCCTGAATCAATTAGAAACCAAACCTCTGAGGTTTTGTTTTTTTACTTGCTTCTGTGGTGCATTCATTTTTTCTGTGTGTAGACATGGTTTGTTTTTGTGTATGCATCTCCATGCTTATTTTGTTCACCCTTTGTCAAATGAATCTTTCTGCCTTAGGATACAAATGAGCAACACATTTTGGATCTTTATCCTGTCATCTGACGCATTTGCAGTGTATCTCCTAGCTGGTGTCACCTGCAGATCTAAAGGTCATAACTTCTCTAGATAGGGCACTGGCTAAATGTAGAGCTTTCCTGTCATCCTGAGTTAGCAGAGGCAGAAATGTGCAGTGGAGTCCTGTAGAGGGACAGAAGGCCATTTCTTTCACGTGCCAATAGCTATGGCTGCTACAGATGTGACTGTCCACCTTTGCAGAGAACTCATGGTTCAGTGCTGTCCTGAGCACCAGGCTTTATTCAGAAGTTAGGAAAGCTGCTTGTCAGACTTGTTCCCCCAGGTCTGCCTGGATGATGTTTCTGGAGTGCAGCATCTGGAAAGCCTGGCCAGCATTGGAGGACACGGCTGTGGTTGCCCCCTTGCTCACGGATGAACCCTTTAAGAGCAAATACCATTATGTTTCCTGTAATCTTTCTAGTGTGACTAGCAAGTCTGGAAACATGTGAGTATAACATAAGTGGAATACTGATCCAATAGTACTAAAATAATAAGTTATCTGTGTCTTCAGACTTTGTGGCCTTGTCTATATTACATGATAATGTGAATTTTAGGATAAAATATTTAAGATAATGAGATGACATAGTTCTAGATAAAATAATACATTAGGTCTTTCTGATTGGAACTTTCAGAAAGTCATTTATTTATATCAAGGGTACATTGATGTAGCCATGAAGAAAGTGTGTGATTGTCCGAGCAATTGTATTTTTTTGGAGAATCTTTCTGATCTCCTTGTTCCCCTTATTGATGACATGTTACATACAGTGTGACAAAACAGAACACTTTAACGCCACTTACAGCTCTCTGAGGATGGTCAGGTCTTTTTCTTTCATTTTAAGGCCTCTTTGTCTCTACCTTACGTTTCCAGGTTAGCATGTTTGAGCTGTTTGCTCACCAGGTAGTCTTCAATTCAAATTAAGTTTATAACCTTTTGATTAACTCAGAATTTTAGAGGAGCTCAGGCATGAAATTGTTGACTGTAAAGGGCAAGTATACTTTATTTAAAAAGTGAAGAGAAAAAAAAAGAGAAAGTGATATGGTAAGATACATAAAAATACCGTGTGTGCACTTGTGTGTGTGTTTGTGTGTGTGAGCGTGCCTGCACACACATATGTATACTCAAGAGCAGAAGAGTAGAGATACTATGATTTTTCTGTTGCTACTTTGGATAGAAAACAGTCAGCTAAAATGGTGCTTAGTAAAAGAATGTTAGTTTTTAGAGGTTGTGACTGTGGGACACAAACGACATTGTTTACCATCAGTAGGTGTCTTGTATAAGTAGAGTTGGAGTTCATTGTCCAGATGGTACCTAGGAAATCCAGACATCCAGAGTAATTGTCCAACACTGTTTTTTGACTGGCTAGCCGATAATGAAACTGGGGAACACAGTTACTTTTCAAGTTGAAATTTTCCTATATCACAGTAAGAGAAAAGAAAGCTTTTCCATTCAGAAAGGTTAAGTGTTGGCTGTGTGACAGAAGCCAACCGAAGCAAAGTTTTTCTGCAGTAGAAACCAAGAGCTCTGACTGAGCACCGTGTCCTCGCGGTGGGTGTGGCTTCTCAGGTGGTTGAGGGAGCTCCCCCTGCTTTTCCTTCCTCCCGTGATACTTGGATAAGGGTTAGCTCTGTGTGCATTGTGCATGTTTGCTGCATACCAGGTATATGATTTGCAAACTTTCTGTCCTTCTCTGGGCTGTCACTTCACTCTGTTGACTCTCCTTGCTTGCTTTCTGCTTTGATGCAGTCCCATTTGTCTGTTTTAGTTTTTATTGCCTGTGCTGATGGAGCCATATCCAAAACATCATTACCTAGGCTAAAAATCTTAGAAAGAAGACCTGTGAAGTAATAGTCTTATGGGTCCTTCAGGGCACCTGAGGTCATTCCCATGGGGTTATCGTCACAGTTTGTGCATGGAGCGCCTGTTAACATTTATCAGTGGCTTCTCGTTGGTAGAGCGAGCATTAAAATTTTTGTTACTCTGTGTGTGTGTGTGTGTGTGTGTGTGTGTGTGTGTGAGAGAGAGAGAGAGAGAGATCCTGAGTAAGGCAGTGGGAAATCAGGTGCATAGTGGGCAGATTCTCAGTTTTCTCCAAGGCTTATTTTCATGATCTGTCAAATAAATTAAACAAGATCTGCTTCACAGTCCAGGCGTTTCTTTGATTTCCATAAACATGATCTATAATGCAAGGTGATTTTATAGTATTTTTATGTTGAGCCCACTTTGATTTAGGGCAAGAAAAGGAACAGTGAAGATTTGCTTTTCACCAGTTTGACCAAAGTGTCCTTTTGTCATCTTTTGCATTTGCCTTATATTTAAATGTCAGACAGTAGAGACAGCTAAAGGAAACATGTTTTTTTTTTAAAGTTATTGCTACAGGCGTAACATATTCTAGATAATATTTGTGTTTGCTTTCCTGCCCATTGAGCTGAGGTACCACTGAGCATGCTGGTGACAATAGACCCAGGGAGTTTTCTTTGGAGCTACCCTTCCATGGGAAGTGGGCCGTTTGTTTTCTTAGGGAAAATGCCTTGAGACAGGAAGGCATGCAGACAAGTAGAGCTCACCTTCTGTGTCCCCTTCTGAATAAAAGCCTGATCTGTGGACAGGGATCAGAAGGAACGTGGGGGCTCAGAGCTTCAGTGCAGTCTGGTTGTGTGGTCTTGGGAAAAGGGGGTTTTGGTGTTTTCTACCACTTCTCATGACTGAACACATGCGCTGGCCAGGGCGTGCTGCCTGTTGGTTGCTAGCTCACTGAGCCCCAAGTTTCCTCTGTGCTGGAGGCAGGCAGGTGGGAGGCCCAGACGGTCCCAGTCTTGCTGATGGCTGCATTTGGCCTGCATCAGTCTCCTGGGATCACAGCTGGGGTGCGGGTGGGCTCTGGCCCCAGTCACTTCCTGTTATCCATGTGCCTTGTCTCTGTCACACCATCGTCACTCAAGTTTGCTCAATGTGCTGCTTGACAGAGCTGGGTGACGGCTGGGCTGCATCCAGCTGCCTGGAGCTGTGTGCTGCCTCGCAGAGGTGGCACCTCCCTGTCTCTGTGCTGTCCTGAGAGCAGGTTTTAATTTACTATAATTTATGTACCCTCGCAGTCCTGCCATGCCTGGCCGTCAGCCGAGCCAAGACAATGGCTGACAGCTGTCACTAGGCCTTAGAGGTGGCCTCCCATGCTGATACTTAAGGTATACTAATGATATTTTCCTCTCCCCCTCCCCTGCCTCCCACTCTGCACCGCCACCCCAATCCCATCATGACCACGCCACACCACACCACGGCAGGGACACTCCGGACACAGGCCCGCCCAGGAGACTTCGTCTGCGTGGAGTGTGGGAAGAGCTTCCACCAGCCCAGCCACCTCAGGGCCCACATGCGAGTGCACACAGGTATCACACCCCAGGGGCATGTGTGGCCCAGCCGAGTGGAGGCTGGGATGGGGGGTCTTTTCTGCCAGTCATTACATTGTCCACATTGTGGACACATTTAGATTTCATCCCTTGTCTGGTGACAGTGCTGTCGGCCTCTGAATTTAGTGCCATGGTCCCCTGCTCAACACCTGAAATTTTCTTTTTCTTTTTGGCATCCAAGTGCCATGTGGTTTAATTTGAGATAAGCCTGTTTGCAAATGTTCCATTTTAATTAGAGTAGACTCTTCAGAAATGAATATGCTAATGAATTCTATTGCCACGAGCACAAATGGAAATCAGAGCACCCTTCCCGCCTGCTGTACGGCTCGGTTATATCCTGATGGACAGCACAGGACTGTGGACACATCTTACAACTTTCGATGGTCAGTGGTGTCTCACAGAACCCTCAGCCCTCCGTAACGAGTGCCTGAAGACCAGATCAGGCTGTGTGTCAAGATAGGGCAGGAGCGCTAGAGAGACAGGAGACAGGCGCTCTTCCTCCGAAGTGTGAAGGACACACCAGAAGCCAGCCTGATGCAGAATGACACTGGCCAAATGGTAAGTAATGCAGGAAGAGGTCCCTTTACACACACGCTGATAATTAATGTTGTCAGTGATTGCTTCTTCAGCGGTGGAGTCTGAATTAAAAAGGGCAGTGGCCCCAGGCAGCCATTATCCCAGTCTCTTACTGTAAGTGTTACGGTAAATTGGTATTTTCCGGCCACAGGCGAGGCATTGGTGTCTGTTTTGCGAAAGTGCTTAATCTGTAATGAACTCATGTAGCGTGCACACTCAGGAGTGTCGCCTGTCACCTGCTAACAGACCGCTTGTTCCCACAGTGGTGTTTGAGTGTGACGGTCCTCGAGGTTCCGAAGTTCACACAGCCTCCACGGATGCCCCCAAACAAGTAGGTCCCGTGAGTGCTTTGCCGTCCGGGTCTCAGTGTGCTGGCTGGAAAGAGTGGTGTTCCTCACTGAATAGCAGATGTGTTTTTTCTAGATGTGCACAGCAATAACTCTGCATAGTCTTGATACAGAACCTGCCCCATCAGGGCAGTCTGGGTAGCTGGTGAGCATTGAAGGCCATCTTGACTGAGTTACAAGGTCAGGGGCACCTACCTGGCTTTTGGTGATGCTGGAATAAGGGGATTGGTAGAGAGCGGTGGTAACTGAAAGCCCTAAAAATTTTTATATTTTCTTCCCAGGATGTTTTGGGTCTAAGTTTGCCTTAGAATAAATTATTTTTGGCCTTCTTGCAGAACATTATTTTTGTGTTTTTCCCTGAGAAATGTGTTGTGTTCAGAGTTGTGTTTCGTGGCCTTGTGCTTTGCTTTGCCATGTCTTGACACTGTTGGCATGATGTTGTGCGTTGAAATACCCACGTGAACAGGTTCTGTGGGGTCCACTTTCTGTTCTGTGCATGATGCATATTGCCGTAGGTGTGTGGATTTCACGCATAAGCCATTCAGGACGCACAGAATTGGGCAGCCTCGAGACATGTGGGGGGGTGGGACATTTCTCTGAGGTGGATACCGCAGCCCCTTGAAGGTTGCCTCCCTGTCATCCTGGCTGGGAGCATATGGCTTTGGTGTTCCTCCCCCTCTCGTCCCTCCTGTGGTCTTGTTTTCGTGCACAAGTTCTCCACGCAGTATTCTGGCCCTCTCACCCTTGCCCTAGAGTGGTCTGCGACTGCTTGCTTTCTCCTCCCAGAGAAGAGCAAGGTCCCAAGTCCTGCCCGGGTGGTGGAATCAGGTTAGAACTCCCGCTCCTGACCAGCCCCTGGATGGTCTGACAGTGGTGGCAGTTCAAGAGTCACCTTGGTCTAGTGAGACCTCAGGGAGACTTGAGCATCATTCTAGTTTTTTCACTCAAGGAAAAGGTAAGACACAGCTTTGCCCAGGGCTGTGTTCAGAGCTGGTGTTACCTTGTCAGGGATTTCATCACTGCATTTCCTGTTTCTTTCATTGAATTTTTAGGGTTTCTATTTGTTGTCATGTGCTGAGGTTTGGTAATTGTTCGTCAAGGCCTTCACTTCCTATATTATTGAGAAGATATCCTGCCACTTATGACAGGGTTTTGTCTGCCAGTACTGGGGTGTAACAGGGATTTCACAGTGGCTACATCTCCAGCCTTTTTTATCTTTTATTTTGAGAGAGGGTCTCCCAGAGTGCTGGAATTATGGGTGTGCACCACTGTGCCTGGCTTATGACAACTTTTTGTGGCTTCTCTCTCAATAAAATCCATTGTTTTGAAATGTAAAGGAGTTATGCCATGTTGCTGTGATAATTTATGAAGTAAATGTAACTCTTTACTGGATACCAAATTAAAAGATTTCCAAACACATAGGACCTCATCTTGAATTAGCTGTCAACATCTTTTTTTTGCCCTGTACTGGGAATTGAACTCAGGACCTTGCACTTACCAGGCAAGGTGCTGTGCCACTGAGCTGTGTTCCTGGCCCCTGTCACCATCTTTTTAATACCAGTAAAACCTTCTTACCACACAAGAGCCACTGGAACATGTGTGGGATGGAACAGCACAGGGTGCTATAATTGGACAGTTACACAACTGGAGTGAATCCAGAGTGTTCTGTTACACAGGGACCATTAAACCCACCAAGACCTGCCCCACCCTCCGTACTGGCACTTGAACTCAGGGCCTCATATTTACCAGGCAAGTGCTATACCACTGAGCTGCATCCTTGGCCCCACACCTGGCTCTGCATAAGCGTGTTTGACAGAGCCAGAAAGCACCAGGCAGATACGTGAATACCAGACTCTTCAGGAACTCTTCAGCGGATGGATTGGCTGATTAATAATTGTACCTAAGCCTCTTTAGATGCATCCATCATAGGGAGAAATAGAGATCAGAACTGCAAGTCAGTGGATCATAGTTGAAATTGTTGTGTTACGGTTGTGCTGGTGAATTATAATTTTACTAACTCTTGCTTCTGACGAGAATGTGTTTGTGCAGTGTCTTTATCTGAGTAAACTTATGTGCTGTTGTATTACCCTCATTGACCCCCTGGTGTCAGGTTTGTGTAACGCAGTGCTATGGGGGTGGTTTGTGTACACCCTGCCCTGACGCACACTTGCGCTCTGGGTGTGAGAGTGCAGCAGACAGCTTTCTTTTCCCTTGATCTGCAGTGGGGGTTCAGACCGGTGGTGAGCCTAGGCTTGATGGACACACCTGTCTTACAGCAGCCACTGTAGTTGCTTTAATTCTACATTTGAGGTCTTGTCCTCTCATAGCACCTTTTGTTCTTTGTAACCTTGAAAGTAGCTTTTGTTTGTTACTGAACATTCTAGGTCTTTAAAGAAAATCCATCTTCCTTACCATTCTTTAACAATTCCCATGGAGATCTGTTGGCCAGAAAATTGAAAATCACATCAATAAAAAGTAGAGTTTTAAATTTTAGGGTTCTCATTTCTTACCCAGTGGTTCTTATTA
This sequence comes from Chinchilla lanigera, assembly GCF_000276665.1. Classification (NCBI taxonomy): domain Eukaryota; kingdom Metazoa; phylum Chordata; class Mammalia; order Rodentia; family Chinchillidae; genus Chinchilla; species Chinchilla lanigera. The sequence continues at coordinate 59,757,695 of NW_004955402.1, read as the reverse complement.
TTTACCAAAAAATCACAATTGAATTATTAAATTTAGGGTATGTTACAGATTTGTAGAACTACTTCCTGTAGTTATTTAAGTCTAGAGTGTTCCTCATTATGTTTATCATCCATGTTTTTAATGTTTAATGTGTAGAGTGCCTTAGTAACATTAACTAATTAATATTTAAATGAGATTCTTTTTCTGCAGGCTTTAGAAGTTGTGGATGTAGGCTTTCTTTTGGATCATACGACACTGTATTCATGCAGAAATTATTTGATGTGACACTTAAGAGTTGATGGACTTTTATAAATACACATAAGAGAGGCTAAATTATTTAAATGAAATAATATTTGAAAATTGTTTTTTAATTAGCATTTATAATCACTTATTCAGTTATTAACAGTATTTATTGGATGCCCACTATCTCTCAGACCCTGTGCAGGATACAGGGGAGACAAGATACACATTTTCCCTACTCCTCTGGTTCTTAAGGTCCCAGAGGTGCATTAGACAAGGAAACAGTAGGAACTTGATGCAGTCCTAACTCAGGTGATCTGTGCAGTTTCAGACTCAAGATTGGATGTGTGGAGGTTCCAGGCAGATGGTTGAGTGGTGCTTTGGAGGCCTGGAGGGCCTTGGTGGGGCTGGAGGAGAATGGGTGTGTTTGAGAGGTGCTTGGGAGGAGATGGGTTATAGGGTCTGCAGGTCAAATGTAGGGAAGAGAAGGGGTTGGGCTGACTCTGGTTCCTGGCTTGAAGCACCTGGTCCAAAGGGGAGGGTCCCTGCCCTGGGTCTGAACGGAGGAGTAGGGGAGCCCGGTTTTGTGAGTAACTTGAGAAGCCACTTGGGGATGCAGATAGGAATGACCCACAAGTGGTGGTGGATGGGGTAGGGGTGGAGGAGGCATCCTGGGAGAGGCCTTTTCTGTTTAAAAGCTGTCAACATTAAATATATTCACAATTAGCAAATTCTGCCCCAAGAGAATGAGAATGAATCATGTAAATTACTAAGACGCTGGGTCTTGAGTAGAAGGCTCTGCTCGGGTTTCTCCCTCGTCAGGTTCCTGCCCCGAGTTCACTTGTGCAGTGTGACACACACTTGGTGTGGGAATTAAACCAGCAGATGCACCTGCCTGGTACAAGACATGTGTGAGGCTAAAACTGAGTGCTTTCCTGACCAGCAGTGGAAACTCCCCAAGTGTGACTGTGTGGGCCTCGGCGTACTTGTACGTGGCCTGGCTTTGTGTTGTGTAGGAGACTAGCTGTCACTGCCTATTAAAGGGAAGACGTAGGAAGTCTCAGTCTGAGAAGAGTGTTGTGAACAGTTTCCTTCTGGCCATTCTCTGCTGAGAAGGCCTCCAGTTGGGGGGCAGATAGCTTGGGTTTTATATATTCAGCCACCCAGCAGCTGCCCTGATTTTGCCATATTTGTGTTGAGGTTTTCTTTGTTTGTTTGTTTTTTTGTCTTTTTGAGACAGGATCTCACTATGCAGTTCAGGCTGGCCTTGAGCTCACTTTGTAGCCCAGGCTGGCCTCAGACTCGAAATGATCCTCTTGCCTTAGCCTCTCGAGTGCTGGGATTACAGGTGTACACCACCACACCTGGCTAGTGTTTAGGTTTCCTATCCCGGATAATTTTAAGAAATCATAATGTAGCATAGATTCCAGTGAAACAATTCAGCAGGTATGAGGTCCACTAAACTGCATGAAGTCTGTAGTCAGAATAGAGGGTCTCACTGGCACACAGGTGAACTCTGAGAAGTGAGATACTTTCCTTTGCTGTGCCTTGGTAGCACCTTTCTCTGTGTACTTTCCTCTGTGAATTCCCTTCTGAGTCACAGATGTGTGACGCACAAGCTCCCAAGGGACTTCAGGAACATGGCAGTCAGGCTGTCCTTCGGGAACTTGTCCATCCAGTAGGCTACCAATGCGGAAAGGGTGGCAGGAGGGTCTAAAGTTCCAAGTCCAGCAAGAAGGCCTTGGGTACAGTCTCATAGTGACAGACACAGGCTAAGTAACAGAGGTGCCAAGAGGTCACAGTGTCTGTTGTCTGGATATCTTATCCTTTTGCATTTATTACAGAAACAAAACTAGAAACATGTAAAAGGATGTGAGCAGTGTGTAGGGGTCGGCACAGCTTCGGGAATGAAACCTCACCACTGGTGCCGCTCTGTGTTTGTGAAAGACAATCCCAGACATGTTCCCCACATTATTTCAAACCGAATTCTCAGTGAGAGGAGGTGTTCATGCATACATACTGTTACTTCAAAGATGCTGCTGCTGCTTTCCTTTTGTGCTAGAGATTGTACCTGTCCCACTGGGCTTAGAACTTGAGATCCTTCTGCCTCAGCTTTCCAGATTGCTGGGATTGTTTATAGGTGTGCATTATCGTGCCCAGCTAAGATGCTTTTTCATATATTGGCATGGTTGAGTAAATGTTCTGGTTGCGGAAGTCATCAGCATTCGTCATCAGAAGGCAGGCTTTTTGAAAAAGATATGCTGCAGTGTGGGTGTTGAGCTGTGGAAGTTAAAGTAAAATTTGGGAGGTTCGTTTAGTGTTGTGCAGAAATTACTTGATTATTATGTTATATTATTGTGAAACATAAGAAATTAAAATAGCTTTTGAAACCAAGACATCTCCCACATAGTTTTGGGATTTAAATGACAAGGCTGATTGTAGAAATGTGAAACCTGGTATTCTGATTTGTTTGTATTACTTGCCAAAATTTAAATACTATGATTAATAGTTTATATCTTGTTATTCTGTTATTTTAAAATAGTTAAGCTAGGGAAATAATTCCATTAATCAAAATAACAGGAAGTAAGTAAATAAATGGCAGCCTAATTTGTCTCATTTGTAGCTATGAATATTATAATACAAATGATGGGGAATCACAGAGGTGGTGTATTTGAATGTATATATACTTTCTTGTATCACTTTTAGATTCTTATATCATACTAAATTTCAAAATGCAGTTCATTTGTTTAAGCTTTTTTAAACTCATAAAACTCATAAAATGAAACAAACATCTTAGAACATGGCTATCCATTTTCTCCTAGCACCCTACCAAATTCATCCCTAAAACAACTACTGATTTACAGAGCTACCTGCGCCCCTATGCCCCTGCTCCCTGCCGACCAGCAGCTTGTTAGGTGAAGGTCAGGATCTCCAAGGCCCAAGCACAGTTTGTTGGGAAGCACTGAGGCCCTGCCCTCATACTGGACACAAGCCTTCTTCCTCCATAGGCTGGCCTCTCACAGAGGGCTGAGGGTTTTCTTGGGTGTTCGGGGCATTTGGGGCCTGTTTGTAGATGCGAGATTCATTCACTCCTGTGACACAGATATGTTCCCTTGCCTTATTAATAAAAAGGGGAAAATTTGACCTCACAGAGTCGTAGATGTCAGCGAAGTCTGGTGGGGCACACCTGTAATCCCAGTAGTAGGGAGGCTGAGGAAGGAGGACTGCTGTGAGTTCAAGCCCAGCCGGAACTACACGTGGGGGCTCTGTTCAAAACAGTAAAGTTGTAGATGTCAATGCCCTTTCTTAGAAGGCTGAAACGGCCTAAAGAAAGACAATATTTCTTTCAACATCACTACTGAAAAGCCCACAGTTTAAGGCTGCAAAGAAGAAAAGCTGAATTACTAAAAGGGTGCCCGCCATTTCCTACCTGCTGTTTTCCTTGTAGGAAGGAAAAAACCCAACTTCCATGGCTGAAGGTATTATAGCGGGACCATTAAATGTGGGCCTTCTTTCTGACATATTTCTTTAATTTCTTAAAAGTCCTGTAGGGCTGCTGCATTGAATAATAAAATGGTGGTCCCAATGAATTAATCATTTCAAACTATTCAAAAAATGAGACATGTGAACATAACTCTTCATTTATAAAGAGAAAACTGGAACCTGTGCATCTGGGTTTATGGACAAAATTTAGTGACCTTGTTCCAGGTACCCAGGCTTTGTAGTTGTAGAGTAAGTATTTTTAAAGTTTTCTGAACGCTGTGATTTAAAACGTCAACCCTTCGTGGAGAGAGGGCCATCTTTTGTCACCTCTGCTGTGGTGGCTGCTGCTCATCCACTGTACTTTTCCAGTGCCTGTGCAAGGCTGTGTGTGCGGTCCAGATCAGGAAGTTGCAAGTCGCTGTGTCCTGAGGCTGTGGCCAGTAGGGTCCGATGCACACTATACCAGTGTTCACACCCGTGCTCTCCCCTTCATGGAGTTACTGCAGATCAAGGTGCTGTGTACCAGGCTTCCAAGCAACATTCCAGCCCAAGCATCCAGCAGCTAACAGGCAACATCACCCATTTTGCTCTGGGTAGACACACAGGTTGCTTTCCTTCGTGAATATGCCGAGCACCGGGTATCTCTGAGGCCTGCTGCTGCTGAATACCTTCGTCGGAGTCCCCAAGATCTCTCCCTGGTGGAATGTTGCTGTGCAAAAATGTGAAACATCTTTCTCGATCCACTGCAGGAAATTCACCATCTACTTAAGGAAGTTTTATCACATTTCTCATTCGGTTACTGTTTCCTACATTTCAAATACACTGCGGTCTGCACCACTGCATCCACCATATAAACCCTCAAAACATTTTGCTGCGTATCTTCCTGATTTCTCCTATTTGTTGGCTAGTAGGTGCTATGAATGCAGAGGCCACTTTAAATGGGAGTTTTCTACAACTATTAGCTAAATAGAAGCACTTAATTCATGATGTCAACCAGACCCCTGGCCTGTTATTTCTAGAGTTTCCATAGGCATAGCTGGAAACCAGAATTTTCCATGAACGCTGCAGTTTATGTACGTATGTTAATTTCATGTGGTCAGTTCACTTCATCAAGATTTTAGCCGAAGGTTAATGCAGTTAAGTAAGATTAATCTTGCCATGTTGGTTTTTGTCCTCAGATGGTAAACGCCATTGTTCAAACAGTGATGCTTCAAATGTCACTCGAGAGCACTCTCTAAAAGCTGCAGGCTCCCATTCGTTCTTGTTTTTATCCTACAGTTCGTTTGACTTTAGAAGATCCCTTCTGTTTTCACAACATGGTAATTATTTATGGAAATTGGGGATAGCACCCCCCCACCGCTTCTGATGGCATCTAGGAGAGCTGTGCTTTTCTTTCTGTGAGCGTGGCCCCAGGCCCAATCGTGTCTTGGAACTACCCTTCACTCTGTAACGCAGATTTTTGCTTTATTTATCTTCTCCCCAACCCACCTTGCCATCTTGCCTTTCCTTCAGAGCCAATTCAGACACTACACTGTGTTGTTCGTTTGTGCGAAACAGCAGGAGAGGTCTAAATGATCCTTTATGAGTCACTGAAAATGATTTTCTAAAGATGCCTCTGTGAATGGCAGAAGGGCAAATTGAAAATACTTGATACTTGTTTAAAATGAGCTACTTCTGAAGCTAGGAAATCTTAGCCTCCTTGGCCACTTGGCTTCAGTAAGGTTGCTGTCACTGGTACTGGTATTGATAAGAAAATTAATAGGAAAAAACACTTTGGAACCAAAAGGCAGAACTGAGACTTTCTGTTGTTTTCTCCTTTTTCGTGCAGGGGAGAGACCATGCTAACACAGGGACTGTGCAGACAGTGCCCCTCAGAAAGGGAACCTAGAGACTCGCTCCAGCACCCTGGGCACCCTGCGATGGCCGTGGCAGTGTCCGCACAGATGTCCCGGCAGCCTCCCCGCCCTATGACCGCCTCGAGGAGGAAGAACTGCAGGTCTCCTGCTCGATGCCTCAGACCGCTGAGCTGCTGCCCTGGAGTGGAGACTGAGGGAGATGCCTCTCCCCACTAGACGTTTAGAGCAGCAACAGCGCTGTGCCTGTGATTCCCTGTAGATCCCACATGTGCTTTCCAAGTGGAGCCCATATTTTCTTACCATAAGCAGTGGTACTGGCAGGCACAGTGGGAGCTCGAGGCATCTGTGTTATTCAAGACAAATTCGAGACACTGGAACAAAGATACTTGTGTGTGTTGAATGGAGCGGAGAAGCTCAGCACTGTAGGAGGAGCTCCTGTGCTCAGAAAGACTGCCGTGGTGATGTCAGAACAGTGATGGTCTGAGGTTGATGAAGTATTAGCACTACTGCCTCTCCTTGTCTTAGTGGGTATTTAAAATAATAAAGAGAGGACGGAGGTAGCAGTCAGGTGCTGGGGGAAATCAGAGTGGAGTAGGGGCGATGATAAGATCCTAATCAGTCACAGGTTCGACCCCATCACCCTTGGGGCCATTGCATTTCCCGTGTACTCGCCCTGCATTCCACCCTCCGTGCTGAGTGTGGCAGAGGAAACACGTCTGTGGGAAAGTATATGTTCTGCTTTGGAAAAGAGAGCTAGTTGAACACTAAGAAGAGCAGGCTTCTTTGTTTATTCTCAGGATCTTTTTGTAACAGGGCTACATTCTGCAAACTGCTCACAAAGGAAGACTTTGCGTCTTAACAAATTACTTAGCCACTGAATCCTCCCGACTGGGGCCTGTTTTATTAATGTTGGAAGAATCCCTGAGCAGATTTGGGGGCCCTAGATCACTAGGGTACTAATGCTCTGGAGCCTTCTGCTCTCCACCTCCCCTGCCCCACCTGTCTCCTGCCCCACCCCAGCAAGTAGGTGTCTTTTCTCCTGGGGCCCAGTGACCTCCACAGGATGAGTAACTTCATTTATTGAGTGTGGGGGTCACCAGGCCCTTGGGTGGGAAACGGCTTTATATACCTCTTCCTCAGTAATGCAAATGCAAGTTTTGGTGGTGGGGGTTAAGGCCCATAACAAAGGATCTTAAACCATGCAGTGTACGCAAATTTAAATTGTATTCTACAGATATAAATATTTTCTTTTCCTATTGCCGTGACACTATGTGTGATGGTAATATTTCTGAGAGTTTCAGATTTTTGCACATATGATTTTATGCATTATCAAAAGTTACTGCTGCCTTGAATGAAAATGTTCTGTGAAATTTTTTGCAAAAGCTTTACTAGGTTTTTTTTTAATTGTGAAATTTTGTAAAGGCAGGAAATGATTAAAATGAGCATGCTAAATATATTTTTCAAAAAAGCAATAATTTTACATGTACAGAAATTATTCTAACCTTTAATACTGGTGAGAGCGACAGTTTACTTTAATACCATAATGGATTAGTGCAGTTTTTGTAGAAAATGGGCTTCTGATACAAAGACTTGTTTAAACACACACAAACACACAAACCTTGAAGTGTGGTTTTCCTGTTCTAATGATTTGTTGGATTATTATAATATTATTATTATTATTATATTATTTTATTAGTGCTTTAAACATAATCTTACAGCACTAAAAATTTCAAAATGATTCCCAAAACTTAACTACAGGCCTAAT
>NW_004955402.1:59691934-59750272 GCF_000276665.1 Chinchilla lanigera | reverse complement strand
TATTATTTTTTTTACTTATTTTTCCTGATATTCTTACACCAGATATGTATGAGAATGATCTGTTGTGTTAGTGTGCTTGGGATGTCTGCACAGATACTGTTAAGCAACTGTCATGGATTGTTCTGTGAGGTTATTTGAGCAAAGTTATAAAGACACATTCCTCTGTCCACCTAAGAAATCAGAGCACCCTTCTGTTGCTTTATGTTTGATCATTTTGATATTTCCCCCCAGGTGATCATTTCTGCATTTTCTGGCTTTTGTTTCCTTGGCTGAAAGTAAACGGTGACAGTTAGGAATGTGCAGGGACTAGTGATTCAGTACTGTCTTGTTTCTTTGTGTTTTAGTTATTAAAAGAAATTCTGTACCCAAAGTGACACAAAGGTGTCGTCTACATTTTTATTGTTTCAGAAGCCGCACGGAAAAGTGCAATTGGCATTTAGAGCAGGAAGTGGCTTTTTTCCTGCAAATCCCTTTCCCGGTAGGTGTGGTGGGGAGAGTGGCCTGTGCTGGGCGGCCCTGCAGAGTGCCTGCATCGACTTCTGGGAGTGCAGCGGTGAGGACGGCCGGCCTGCGTGCGTGGTGAGCCTGCCCGCAGAGTGCAAAAAACGAGGTTTTCAGAGTCACACAGCCATGAGGGCTGCGATTGCTACTCTGAGCCCAGCTGCACACCGAACTGGATGGGTGGCTCTTTTCTTCCACTGAGCATCAGTATTGTATTGGTTTGTTAATTTGTTTGTGTCAGTTCAACCATAGTATTTAATATGATTTGTGTTTTCTTATTTATTTAGCCAGTATGTTTTGATTTGCTTTTTTTTTCAAATGACAGTTTCTGCATGATACACTTCTGTAAGTCGCCTTCTGACTGTTACAGACTTTCTACTACCTCTGCCAACCTGCTGTCTCCTTGTTTCCTAACAGGATTTTTACAGTGTTGCGTCTAATGTAACTTAGACAATAAAGGGTTTGGTTATCTACACCGCAGTACTCCTTGTGTCTCCCCTGCCCTTACCTTGCACTCTTGCTGATCCCGGCTTGGCTCCCGCCTGGCCTAGCTTGGCGCCTTGCCTCCTCCTGTCACCCTGTTTTCCTCTCCCCTTGCATCTCTTCTCGTTTTTGAATTCAGATAACACACAAATAATGAGCTTTTTAAAATCTTAAGGTTATTTACTTGTAGTCCTTAACTCAAAGAGTGAGAATTTAAATTCTCCAGAAAATTAGATGCTCCTTGTCTTCTCTGGGAAATCACCCACCGTACCTGTGCACAGTTTTGCCTGGCTCCTCGTAGTCTGAGACTGACACATTGCATCTGTGTTGGTTCAAAGCAAATTTGAAATTTGAAAGCTGTGTGGATTTTTCCTTTTTGGTTCTGAAAGTATCATATGTTTTAAGAGGTTCCCCCAATATTTATTTTTTAAATCAAGAAAGACACTGGCTTTCCGAAAATGAGATCCCATTGGGAGCTACATGCAGTCACTCCAAGGGAAAAAGGAACATGGATTTGTGATATGCTGTCGGTGTGTCTTCTAACTTGGCTGCTGTGCCGCGTGGCTCAGAACTGCTCCAGCATCTGCATAGTGTCCAGCACACATAGATTTAACAGTACTACACTCCCTTAGGATGCAGAGCTGTGTGCCACGGGGGGCTAGTTCTACCTCCCTGGGCAGTGGCTCTGGTTGCCTCACATTCTTTCAACAAGGAGAGCAAGTGTAGTTTCTCGGCAATGGGAGTGTCTTCCACATCACAGAGAGTGGTCCGGGCCCCACGTTGCATAGAAGACAGCACCTCCTGGACTCCCATGGCCAGATGCTCTTTCCTGGCATTCCTTCTCAGAACAAGACCGCCTGTCCCCCAAGTGCATCACAAGGTTCAAACCCTGTTGTAGACAGCAGAAGAAACCTCTGTTCTGTGTTTGTAAACTCGACTCTCCACTCTCACAATGTCTGAAGTAACATTTGCTGTCTTACTGCTTTTAACTTTGGTGACTTCTAATTGCAGAACATTTTATTCACGGAGCAACCACCAACAACAGAGATTACAGGTGAGAGCTTCCAGCAATGACCAGGTCCTTGTTTGCAGTAGTTCCTGCAAACGCTGGAGCCCTAGGACATACCTGGGTGGAGTGACCCCTGGTTTCCCTGCAAGGGAAATGTCCACTCTTTATCAACTTTGCTGATAAATCCTTTGAGACCGTAAAATGCAAAAGACCATAGAGTTTGTATTTCTTTTATAAAAATACAATTTATAACATATTTTGTACTCTTTCTATTAGAATTTGTAATAGATTGATGTATTTAACTCTATTTCTGAAAAGTTATTCATTGTTTCAGTTGTGTGATAAAATATTTAGATAAAATATTCATTCTATTGGAATTTGAAATAAATAAAAACATCTTGGAGTTCTTGAGATTTGTAAGACATTTTTCCCCTATTTCCAAGGTAGCTTGACTCATTTGACAGCTTATCTTGATCTGTGGTGGTTATAATTTTTTTTGGCTCAACATAAACCAAAGTGTTAATGTTCTTTATTATATAGGCATAAAAGTTTTAGGATGATTCACAAGATAATTCATCTAAGAAGATGCCAGATTGCCTGAGTACTTCTTCCAAGTCTTTTTGGAACTGTAAGATACCACACTTTTTTTTCCTTTGATGGCAGATGTTTTTCTCATTTCTTTGTCCCAGCACACTTCTCATTCGTCCAAGCGTGCATAGTGTCCTAGAACTTTCACAGTGACCCACTGGATCTGCAGGACTGGACACGAGCAGAATCCTAATCATTGCACCAAAACTTTGGAGATTTGGTAGGGGCTGGTACTATGATTTGCTGTGGTTTGCTGAGTGGATCACAAAAACAAAGTATGGAGACATCAGATGAGTAACTTTTTTTTTTTTTTGGTTTTTTTCCGGTACGGGGAATCGAACTCATGACCTTGCACTTGGCAGGTAGGTGCTGTGCTGCTGAGCTAAATCCCCAGCCCCCAGATGCATAACTTTTAATTTAAAAAGGTATGTTTAAAGTTAGCGAACGTGTTAGTGTGTCACAGCAGAAAAAAGGGATGAGGCACTTGGACACCCCTTTCGACACATGCCAGAACAGAAGATAGAGGACACTGGACTGCAACCAGGGGAGCCTAGGTTTAACTCTTTGGTAATCTGGGATGAATTGCTGTTTTGAGGGGTTTTCTGAAAGACCTCTGGGTCTTATGCAGTCTACAGTATGGACCTCATCTAACTCAGGTGAGGTGCAACCCAGGGTATTCACAGCCTGCCTCCTCTTGGATCTCAGGAGAACGGGGAGGTGCTAAATGAGGGAAGGTCCACATTAAATCTTTGAAAAGGCAGCTGACCCATAGCTAACAGACTTCAGATTTGTAAGATGTGTTTCCCCTATTTCAAAGGCAGCTTGACTCATTTGACAGCTTGTGACGTGGCAGAAGCGACCCAGCCCAGCCCTCTGTGTATTCTCTAGGGAGAGCAGATGCCCACGACCCGTGCACCCTCTCGTGTTCCTAGTGCCTGGTGCGTGCCCCAGTCATAGAGTTCCAGGTGTGACCGTGTGCCTTTCTCCAAGAAAGTAGTTGTTCATTCCTCTCAGTCGGCTGCCTGTTCATCCCACAGTGGAACACGACATGCTGCCATGAGAGGCCAGGGTGTCCTCCCATGGGACCCCGCGGGGAGACAGGGGCTGAAGTATCCCTGGACCTGTAATTCGGGTGCAAGAGCTTGGTGTGTGGTCTACATCTCTCACACCTGCACACAGACAGTAACTGTAGAATGTTGAAATTAGTCGATATGCTTGTGACTGTGCCTTTATTTTCCATTTGCAGTCAACAGAGCTGCAGTCCTACTGTGTGTTACTAGTGTTCTTCCCTTACCTCTTAAAAAAAATGGGTATTATCAAAGGCCCTTGATAAGCAAAATTATCAGAAGACCTGTGAATGGCTCTGCTTGTGTGGCACATTCTGGGGAGATCTGCCTTCCTCACTGATGTCAGCTGATGCGTGAGGCCAGAGTGCTGCAGGGAAGGAAAGCTTGTGGGTCTCCCAGAGATGGACACCCCCTCTGATTTCTGCTGCGGTAGAAGGAAAAGTGGGGCAGGTGAAGGTTATAATGAGAGTATAGTTTCAGTCCTTCCTGCTATAACAAAACACTGTAGATGGGGTTGTTTTTAAGCCCCAAGTTTTTCCTCTCGGTTCTGGACACTGGGGAATCCAGGATCAAGCACTGACATATTCGAGGTCTGGTGACTTCACTGCTTCGCAGGGGCCCAGTATTGTGGTGTCCACACGTGGTGGAAGGCAGAGCAAGTGTTCTTGCCTGTTTCCTAGCAAGTGTTCACGAGGTTTCTTCCTGGAACCATCTGGTCACCACCCAAAGACTCTGCCTCTTTATAACAGCCCACAGTGGCTTAGGTTTCAACATGAGTTTGAGGGATGCACTAACAGACCATGGCAAACACTCTTCCTTCTTCAGGGAAGACGTGGATGTTCTCATTTCGGCTCATTACATTGGCAAGGGTAGAACATCAGAGTGAACTCTAACCTGGTTGCCCGCAGTTCCAGTGTTTAAGGGCCAGGGGAAATCAGTCCATTTGTCTCTGTCTCCAGGCTTGGCCACAGACTAGCAGTCCAAGCAGCTCCCTCCCGCTGGAAGCTTCACTGTCTTAAGCTGTACTCCATTTCCTTTTAGTCCTACACCTAAGGATGGCCCTGATGTGCTAGGGTTTCCAGAACAGGGTTAACGAACATGAAGGCTGCATTTAACACAGGAGTATGGTGAAGCATCTGGAGCCCTGCCGTGAGGCTTTGGGCTGGTCTGCTTAGCAGACTTGTCCACGTAAGCTGAGAAGGATGGAGGATGGTTTTCCCTCAGAAATCACAAGGCCCTTGACCCTGCTTCCTGTTGGTTTTCGGTATTGCAGTATTAGAACCCTCACTGAGAGAACCGTGTAAGTCTTGCCTTATCCAAGGATTTCAGGATCCTTTAAAGTTGTAGAAGTTGTAGAGAAAGTTTTTGATGTTATAAATGTGCCTAGCGAATTGCCTGCTCTGGGCTAGGTCCTGGGGTAGGTCCTGACATAAGAGCAAAAGCTGCATTTTGGGCTCACAGTGGAAGCAGGACAAGGATATAACATGTTGAGCTCCAGGCCAGAGATGCAGATCAGTGATAAGGATGTAGTGGGAGAAGAGGACCAGGTGACACCCACCTGAAACTTCTGGGAGGATTTGATCAAATGATTGGGGCAATTACCTAGAATTAAGGAAAAATTTGCCTCTGATATCCAATCTGGGCTTACTTTGATAATCTCTACGAAGGTCTCTATCCAAGAGGATATGCATGAATTTCCGAGAGGAAAAGTATTTTGGGAAATATCCATAGCGCGTGGCAGAACGAGCTGTCAAATCTGAGAGGGGAAAGGAGCTGTCAATTATTCGTTGATAACAGTAACTCCAAGTGAGGCTTCAGGCAACAGGGACAACCACGTCCGTCAGCTGGCAACATACTTACCAAGGGGAAGACAGCTGGCCAGCATACAAAGGTGTGCATGTTTCTGAGCTAGTGCATGTGTTTTATTCAAGGCACAATTCAAAGAAGCAGAGAAAAGCCAGAAGTAGACAGTGAAGTGGCTCAGGGGAGAGGTGAACCTGAGCCAAGACCATGAGGAACGGTTTGGACAGGAAGGTCATGGGTCAGGTGGACAGGCTGTATAGCGATGATCTAGTCCAGATCCAGCTGGCACAACTGTCTTGAGAGATGGAGAGAAGTTGACAAAAACAAGAAGCTGATGTTTAAAAGGCCATATATGGATCTCATTCTGTCCTCACACCCTCCAAGCTAGGCATGATGAACTCTATTTTACAGGCCAAAAGTTGAAGTCAGAGCAGGGTGACTTACCCCAAGAACATAGCCAGAAACCCACTGAGAGCTCTGGAACCCAGCTGTGCGGCTTGCAGATGCGGTCCACTTTGGACTCCCTTGCCATTCTGCTGCTGGATTCAGTGCCCGTGGTTGGGAATTACGATGATGTCCCTGTGGTGTGTGGTGCTCTCCAAAGCACCTATTATCCCAGGGACCATCTTCATAGCCCATGTCAGCCTGTTTGGGAGATGGACCTTGACCATCCTGGACCAGCATGTGGTGCTTTCGCTTTCCCAGCTTTCCTCTCAAGCACCGAAGCTACACGCAGCTGACCTTCGGTAAATTAGGATCTGGCACGCACAGGTGAGAATGTGGGAATTTGTGAAGAGCTGATTTGGAGTTCTAGGGTTTCGTGCACTGAATGTGCATACCCATTAGGGCTTTCTTCCGGTTTCTTTCTCCTCTGTGGGGTCTTCCTCACGAAGACACACTTAGGGTACCCTACTGCTCAAACCTTCCTCAGGTTCTTCTGTCTTCTCCACCTCGCTTCCTAAATTGTCCGTGATCACTTTTACCCTCCTTGTGCTGGCTTTTCACACTAGCTCCTGCTTCACTGAATGTCCCTTGTTAAGCTTATCAAGGACCCCGTAGTTGTTAAATATAATGATTATTTTTCTGTTATATCATATGCTAGCTTTTTCAGTGGGACATTATGTATGCCAATATATTCTTCATTGAGATTTAACTATTACAACATTTGGCTCCCCCCAGTGTAGTTTCTACACTTTATTGTTTGCCCTGGTCTCCCATTTCAGGTGGCCCCAGACATCATGAGATTTCAGCTGGAGGTGGACACATTGCACATGACACAGGAATGTGGCATCCCCTCCACTGCTGCTTCAACCTCTGCCTCCTTTGGGGACAAGCACTCATCTATCCACTTGTCCCTGCATTGCCACCACAGGGACCTTTATGGACTTTGTGCTAGATCATTCCATGCTCATGATTGGAATCTTTCAGTAATTCTTTTCAGAAGAATCCTGAATGTCCCCTGCGCTTTGGAAATCCTTTCTTGATTTGACCTTTACAGCTACCCAAGGACACACAGTATCATGCAATCCGTATTTCCCCAAAGTGCGCGCTCCTATTTATGCACCATCTGCCTCTCCTCTCCGACAATCCAGCCTGGGAGGCGCCTGTGCCAGCCGCCCCTCATCCCCGCATCTCTGTCTCGCGCCTCACCTCCCTGCTCCCCTGCACACCGGTGTCCAATCTGTGCCCGTGACGCTTCCAGAGCACCTGAAACTGAAGAGCAAAGCCTGTCTGCTGCCTCCCAGGGAGCTGAGCTGTGGCTCGCCCCGGGGCAGATGTGTTGCATCTCATTCTCCGGCACTGCCTAGCCGGCTCCGTGGGAAAGCCCCGGGCATGTTTCCGCAGTGAACACGGGATGCTTTGGTTTCCACTTACCCAGTGAGAATGACCATGTCTGTATCATGGTCACCTGGCAAGTGATATTATGGGCTGCATTTTGCAAACTTTAGTGTGATGCACAAATACAGTTAGAATCACTCCTGAGAAATTTGAGTTACAATGTCCAAGTCCTAAAAAGTGATCATTAAGGAACACGGTCTGTAGGTACCAGCCCCTTGACCCCTTTTCAACAGTATTACATTTATGAATCAGAAAGTTTCTGTTACACATGTGACGTGCAAACAGTAAGTCACTGTCACTTTCTTGTTTGATGAGATTTTTTTTTGACTCAAAGTGTAGCTCGAGCTGGTCTTGTAGCCACAAAGGTACACTAAGAAAACTGGCTGATGACAGTGAGAGTTTTTAAAACTTACCACTATGTATTGCATATGAATTGGTTGCACTGTTTGGGGGTGGTGTCATTCCATAAAAGCTACCTGGACAACTGTGCATGCTTAGACCTGTGTGTTCTGGTGCCCGAGACCCGCTGGGTGCACCTGTCTTCTGCTGTCAGAGACTGCTAGTTTCAGGGCCCTTCATGTGTTGCCTGGCTCCTTCTAGGACCTGGAAGTGTCCCTCGCTACTGTAGATTTATCCTGGCTCTTCTGAAATGGAAGGAGACCCAAAAACAAGGTTTTGGCGTGGTATTTGGGTAGCAGTTTTACATGGTTGAAGAGTTTAGGGAGTCTCCATGGAGGCTCAGGTGCGTCTTGGCTCAGTGTCATGTGAGGCGGGCAGAGCAAAGGTTACGGTGGTTTGGGCCATGGCGGGACAAGAGCATCCAGAGACAGCCGCGCTCTCCTGAGGGTGGGCAGTGGCCAGTGGGTCACAAGGTTGCTTATGGGCCGTGCCTGAGTATGTGCCCTGAATGAGCATGTAAGGGATCCCTGTATAAAGCAATCTTGCTCAGCAGACCCCACCATGACCCAGAAAGGAGGATGGTATGCCCGGGAAGGGAGAAGCATGCGCTTTGGCCACCCACCACTTCCTACTGATTTTGCAGAGAAGAAGACTGGCTCCTGTCTCCTGCCATCCGCATGGTCTTTTAGCTTGAAGTCAGTAGATTCCTGGGATTTATGAAAGCACACAGGCTGCGCCAGCTGGAAAGCACGTTCCCGTCTGCTTACATGCTGTGGCTCTGCAGTTTGGTGGTCCCTTGCGGGGCCAGGGTCACCTTGGGCTGGAGGCCTTCTGCTTCTTATCCCTGGCCAGGCTCAGTCTTACCATCCATTGGGATCTCTGTGTCTTTAGCTTTCTAAAATCAGTGTGAGCCATGGCACAGGCTAATGTGTTAGTTAACCATGTTATGTTTGATGCTGCCTTCAGTATGAGAGGAGCCCCTCAAACAATAATTATTCAAGGAAATGTCTTAAAGCCATGTACTGGTTATAAATACACAATTCGGTATTTACAAGGGAATCGTCTTAAGTTAATTCTAAAATCAGTGAGACTGATGATAAGACTTGAGCTTTGGAGAAGGCTTTGGAGACCACGCATTCAAAGGGGCTGTCTGATAAAGGGATATTCCTTTATATCTTGAGGTGCTCCCTGGTTTTTTTTTCAAAATGGTTGTCATGCTGAAGTTGCCCTCTTCCACCACTAGATGGTAGATGGTGGTCATACATGAATGTAAACCCTGACTTCAGATTCATCACTTTGTTATTTTTTCAGCAAACTTGTATTAAGCACCTGATGCATGTGGAGGGGGCTACCATGATGGGGACGGCATGACTGACCTTGGGGTACACAGTATCAGGCAGGGGAGTGGCACAGAACCTGCAGAGATGCTGGCCCGTGTCACTTCTTTCCAACAGTTGCATGGAGACCTGCGGGGTTGTGGGTGGTGGAGCAGGCACTAGGAAGGTGAGGCTGGGATTTGGGTGGGAAGTCGAGGTCCTGTCTGTGGGTGACTTTCCATTATCCTGGGGATATATACCCAGTATTCAGATAAGCACATGCACCAGAAGGTTCAGAATGAGCTCAGTGAAGTGAACAGAGAGAGACAGGAACTCCAAGCAGAGAACTTGACGCCATCCTGGCCCAGCGTGGCACCAAGGTTCCCTCAGCCCAACAATGAGCATTGATTACCAGCAGTGGAAGGGGCTGGGGAAGACACCCCCTCTGAGCACAGCAGAGGGATGCAGTGGGCTTGGCTCCAGGCATGGGGGAGACAGCACAGGACACACACTTTCCTAGTTTGGGGAATAAGGTGTCCCTTCCTCATAAGCAGGACAGCAGTACCTCAGTCATCCCAGGCTGCCCTAACAGGACACAGTGGATGGGGCAACTTCCACAGCAGGTGCCTCTCACAGTTCTGGAAGCAGGAAGTCTGCGATCAGGGTGCCAGCAGGATGGACTTCCTCCGAGGCCGCTCTCCTTGGCACGCAAATAATGCTCCTTCCTGCGTCCTCCTGTGTCTGCCCTGTTCTTTTCTTACAAAGACATCATCAGATCACCTGCCTCACGACCTCATTTAGGCCCTATTACTGTCTTATTACTGTCTCTTTTCTTGTTGCTGAGACAAAATGCTGGATCAGTCAAAGTTAAGGAAGAAAAGTTTATTTCTGCTCACAGTTTGTAGTGGTTTCAGTCCGTAATTGGCTGGGTCCAAGGCAGAGTGGTGTGGCAAGGGCATCATAGAGGAGAAACAGTGCGTGGATGGCAGAAGGCACCAAGCAAGTGACCCAACAAGTGACAGACGGCTTCTTTCTGCCCCCTTTTAATTCTGTCTAGGCTCTCTGGCTTATGGTGAACTAAACCAATTGGTGGACTAATTTAGTAATCACACAGCCTTCATCCCAGCATCACATATTGTAGATCCAACCACTTCTGAACACCCTCACCCATAACTGTGTGAGACTCTGTGGGGACATCTAGATACAAGCTGTGACAGTCACCTCCTAAAAGATCCTCTCTCCAAAAATAGTCACACTGGGACTCGGCTTCCATCTATGACCGCAGGACACACTTCAGCCTGGCAGAGTGCGCATCTCTGCAAGAGGTGGAAGGAAGACCTCAGGGTGAGGCAGACAGGTTTCCCTGGGGTCAGGTCCCGGTGCCTGGGCGCTGCAGGGCCCAGCTGTGAGCCCTGTGCAGTGAGTGTGGAGGACAATACCCAGTGAGCTGGGCACGGTGGCCTGGAGGCCAGCGGGACAAGCGCTGCTGACGTTGCGTGGCTCACTCCCTACAGTCAGCTTCATTCACAGACCATTTCCTGGAGAAGATGTGAGTTTGTGACTTGTTTTAAAAGGGGGAAGGCATGAATTGATTGCTAAGAGAAAACTCCATGGCAAAGACGAGCAGGCCCCATGGTGTCCAGTCTAGCGTTGACACTGCAGTTGTGCAGTGTGCTTGCCAGCAGGCCTCCTTTTAAGACATGAGGCTCCTCAAGTTGACTTGATAAGCATGGCATTCTATGGTGAGACTAATAATAGGACTTGAGGGCTCCAGGGGAGGCAGGGCCACCGGGGCCCTTGGTGGCAGGCCCCAGCTCTCTGGGGGCCCTCATCTCACAGCACATGAGGGGTTTGTCCCATGCCCTTCCTTCAGGTTGGCCGCTCTGCTCACCTGCCCACTTGTGTGTGGCTTCTTTGGTTGCGTAGCCCTGAGTCTGCGTGACTTCGCTCAGCTGGGACCCACTGTTGCATCCAGGCTGTAGGTTCCTAAGCAGGAGCACCGTGGTCCGCACTCCCTTCGACTTGTCAGAGTGGTGCAGTTAACTCTGCGGCTCTACACCCAGCTTGTACAGGCAGCTCAGTCAAGAGCTTGAGTCTCAGGCCAGTGCAGATTCGGGATAAAGAGCAGGTGTGTCTCTCAGAATGGGTGTGAGTGAGGCAGGAGGAAGCCTTGAATTTGTTTTTGTTTGTTCATTTGTTTGCTTTGAGACAGGGTCTGACCTTGAAGTTCAGGCTGGCTTTGAACTTGCTTATGTATCCCAGGGTAGTGATCCTCCTGCCTCAGCCTCAGGAGTGCTTCGATTACAGGTGTGCACCACCACACCCTGGAAGCCTGGAATTTCTAGGCTAGCAATCTCAGGACACACATGGGAGCCTGGATGTGGACATGGCAGGGAGTGTGCCTCTCCCTGGAGTGACCTTTGTGTGTGGCAGCCCTGGATGCACGCATCAGTCAGGAGTGGCTTTGGGATTGTAGGGTCCTGTTGCCATTTTCAGTAATAAGAATGACGGGAAGATTCTGGAGAACAGCTTGTGAGGAGTCGAATGCACTTACGGGCATTTTTAGATTTTCAAATTTAGGTATTTGTCTAGGTGAAAGTTTAATGGCATACCTATAAATACAATTCATTAACTAGAGCTAGAAATATTTCTGGTCTTGAAAAGGCTCATCTCTCTTATTTTGGCCATTGTTTGGAAGCACTGCAGAAGCCCAGTGTAAGTGGCATTTCCCCTGTCCTGTCCTCTGTGTGCCGGGAAGGGGCTCCTGGGGGCAGCGAGAAGGCATCACCCTGACAG
The DNA here is from genome assembly GCF_000276665.1 of Chinchilla lanigera. Lineage (NCBI taxonomy): Eukaryota > Metazoa > Chordata > Mammalia > Rodentia > Chinchillidae > Chinchilla > Chinchilla lanigera. The sequence continues at coordinate 59,738,471 of NW_004955402.1, read as the reverse complement.
AGCCCCGTGCTCCTCCTGGGAACCTCTGCTTAGCCTTGCTCCCTCTCCTCCTTTGGTCTCAGCTCAATCACTGCTCGCAGAGGCCTTCCTTGCTTATCCAAAATGTAGACTCCTCTTCCTATCTCTGCTTTCTACCTATTGCTTCTGTGTAGAGTGTTCCCTGCCCTGATCACTGCTGTAACCCATTGCCCAGAACACAGCTCTCCACACAGCGAGGTGCTGCCCAGAAGTAATCAGGGATTCTTGGTCCTGGGCCTGCAGGCAGACTGGCTGGCTGATTTTGCCAATTTAAACTGGGCTGAAGGTTGGGATCACTCACCAGGAGTCGGCAAACGCTCAGCAAGGTGGCTTTGCTGAGCTTGACTGAGCTCACTCTCATTTTGAAGGTTCAACAGAACAACTGCTGCTTTGGGGGGTCTCATTCTCCACCAAGTAAGCTGGCCCATTCTTGTGGTGAAGGCAGAGAAGCAAGATTGAAAGCAGGGACAAACAAGATGAAGACTGGTGTCCAGTTACTCTCACCACGTGCAGCTTGCCAGAGAAATTCACTAGTCTGCCCAGACTCAAAGGGTGGAAAAGTAGATCCCACCTTCTGATGAGAAGGGCTGTGAGTCACACCGTGAATAATGTGAATACCGGAATGGCTGAAGATTAGGGGCTATTTTTGCAATCACTGCACCACAAATACTGTGTTAAATGCAAAAACAGAAGTATGCAACAATAGAAGTGTATTGTTTTGTGTCTAGCTGTCCCCCAGAGCCTCATGTGGTCATAGGCAGGGCTTTTTCTGAGGTGGCTAGATCTAGAAAGTGTGACATTGGAACTGACTCATGGTGCAATGCTAGGCCCAAGGGCACTAGGATCAAAGACGTGAGTGCTACCCACTCCAAGTGGTCTGGATAAGGTTAAAGGGGCAGAAAGATGCTGTTAAAGCCCTTATTGCTTTTGCTGTCTCTGCCTGCCATGAACTATGTCTCTCCTCTGCAATGCCCCTCTGCCATGTGCCTCTCTGCCTTGCAATCAGCTAACTACAGACTGAAACCCCATGAATGGTCAGACAAATAAAACTTCCCTCCCTGAACTTGTGGGTGTCAGGTGTTTTGTCTCAGCAGTGAGAGAAGTAACGAAGACAAGAAGTGTGTCATAGAAGGGCAGAATCCAGGAAGAATCCTTGTCAAAACATTAAAACATAGGAAAGGCTTCTAGGGGAAGCTCATATGTGCCTATATGTCTCTTAATAGAAATTTATAATGTGAAAGATGAATTCCTAAAGCAATTTGTGACAGAATCAGGATGGCTAGGTGCCACCGAAGTCTTCTCCTTCTGATATATATGAAAACTTTTATACTGAGAGCCATGATCTACTTGGGTGGCTCTGTTCTCAATTTCTATGATTGCTTCAGTTTTCTTGGTGGATTTTATTTATACAGTGTCTGCATGCATCAGCCTCAACTTGTAAGAACTGAACACAGTGACATATATACTATGTTCAACTTAGTATTGAGTCTCGAGGCCCAGTGGTAATGCCTGCCTCTGAGATGAGCAGGCTTGTTCGTATAGTTAGTCTTCTGTCTCATTCTAAATTATCTCCTGAATGAGCATATTCTCTTAAGATGGGATTCTGGTGGGGCAGGGCTGGAGTTCTGATGATACTATTGTCATCCCCATTATCAGTAACATCATCAACACTATCATCACTGTCACGATTATTACTATCACCATCACCACCACCACCATCATCATACCATCATCACCATCATTCCCATATTCTCTACCATCATTATTATCAACTCCTTATATCTTTTAACATAACCATCACTATCTCTACCACATCATTACCCTCCTCATCATTACTGTTATCTTTATGTGTGAATAATGTACTAACATTAACTGGAAGCATAGACTAGAACTTTAGGGATAAGGAAGATTGAAAACAAAACTCTATGGCTCTATGGCTTCCTTATTTTAAAAAAAATAAAAAGAGAGATATGAGAATAAGATAAAGTATCAGTAGATGAAAATGCTTTTGTAGTAATAAAGGGGAAAATGAGGTTAGAGATAGGTTTGGACATGGAGCTGCCAGGAAACAATAAACGCCAAGTGAGCTCAAGGCAAAGCTGGAGTTGGATGAGGCCAGGCTTTCGAAGAGGCCCATGTTGTTCGCTGCAGGAGGGCAGAGCCTCTGTGCAGGGGTGAGTGGAATTCCAATGGCTGGGCTCACTGCACTGCACACTGCCGCACCAGACACCACTTTGACCACTCAGCTGCCCTGGCACCTAAAGGAACCAACATAAGTCTTGCTGGACACCTTCTGGGTTTGTAATAACAAAAATAAGGAGTCCCTTCTTGGCATATGCGTGTGGAGAACCAGACTTTAGATTTGCACTATTAATAGAAGGGGTTTAATAGCCTCTGTAAATCAGTTATATAATTTTTAAATGGTTTCCTGGAAGAAAAACTGTCATTGGAGATTTCCACATTATTTTTTTTATAATGTTACTTGAAGAAATGAAGCAGCTTCTGTTATAATGCAAGACTGCAAAGGAGAAAAAATAGTGTACTCATTTCAGAACTGTTGTGATAAGCTTGTAATGTCACTGAAATATTTTTCTTCCCATAATTGCAAAGCAAATAAATGACTGTAATCTGATATCTGGAAAAATCAGAAAATATTATTTTTAAATGCATTCTAAATTATACATCCATGAACTGACTTGATGTAAAACATTTCTGGAGGGCAGGGCCAAGTTTTATGTCCTTGATACCTTACACTATGATCAGCATTTTGATGAATGGTAGGAGGGAGAGGAGGAAATTGTGGCCATGGCTCTAAGATGTTGGACATTCATTCCGATGTCCTCTGCTGGGTCATTTCCACTTCAAGATGGGAAACAACCTTTGAATGAATATTCTGTTGGTGACCTCTGAGTGACTGGGAAAACTGAGGAAGTGCCAAGAAATAGACAAATATTGCTCTAGTTTAAAAAATATTAAGGTGGTAGATTCGTACAGTTCTGCTGGTTTGCTTGAGGAGTCTTCTGGAAGATATTATTAAAGAGATCAATCTGAGAACTCCTGGAAGTAAGCATTAATTTAAGGCCACTTGGACCCTCTGTGTCACCTCTTAGGCCAAGGGTTCACATATCATTGGCATTCTAGAGTTGTCTACTGAATAAATAAAAAGCACTGGAAAAAGTATTATGAATCAAACTGTATTTCTCCCTTTGAAAGTTTTGAAAAATTAGTAAACGAAAAAAAAAGGAAAAAAAATGAAGGGAGAACTTACGAATCTGGCAAGCTGTCCTTGGAGAAAGATGAAAAAATGTAATCTGGTTGTTACTGCAAATGAGAAATCTCTCCCAAAGTTGTTTATTTGTTCACTCAAATATATGTAATGAGTACTTACATGAATAAATTTGTAACAGGTTGACATTTTATAAATGGGAGGCACCATTTCTATTCTCCTGGTACACAGTGCTTTCTTCTGATGGTGCTAATCACCTCAGCCACACTTTCCTTGGCTATAACCTTATATACACTTATTTTTTAACCCAATTGCAAAATTTTCAAATTCTTCTCTTCTGTTTGCTCCTATTTCTCATTGTAAATGTGGCAAAAGTAGCCAGTGATTCTCATGACACAGTTTGAACACTGGACCATCTTGAAATTAGTGGTAGACCAAATTAGTCTACCACATTTAACTTCAACCTCACACAAAATCCTAGGCCTTGGACAAAATGTGGACATCTCTGTTGTAATGGGACATGAATGCCCTCTGGTTCAAATGCCAGTGCAGTCCTCTTTCTCATCTGAAACCTCATGAGTGCAATTTTCACTGCCTTCATGCTGGGATTCTGAGCTCCTATCAGAATTGTCCGTCAAGGTCTGCTTATAACCTTCCATGCCTTCTCTAGCCCACATCTCCAGACATTTCTCAACTCTTCCTCAATCAGTTCCAAAGTTGTCTGGATCACATGATCAGGCATGGTCACAGCAATGACCCCATTTCTCTGGTACCAATTTTCTGTATTAGTTTGACTCCTCTGACTGGGATGAAATACCTGACTCAAACAACTTACAGGGGGCAAGAATTAATTTGGCTCAAGTTCTAAGGGGTTCAGTCAGAAGAAACATCATGATAGAAGGGCATGGAGGAGGAACTTGCCCACCACAATGCAGACAGGAAGTAGAGCATAGGTAGAACCAGAGAGTGAGGAAATGGCCAACGACCATATAGTCCCCAACATCATGACCCCACATCCTACCCACACACACCCATAAGTGTCCTTTCATAATCTCCCAAGGGTCTCTTAAACCAATGAGGTCGATAATCAAGATTAACTACCACATCTACAGCTTTCTAATCCAAACTTTGGCCTAGACCTGCTGCTCTTTCCTGGCTGCTGACAACTTTGTTTGCTTATCCAAAGGGAATCTTAGCTGATGGCAGCTCCCCTCTTCCTGCCCCTAGATGGCACCTTACAGCTCTAAAGTGAAGAAGAAAAGAAACAGAATCATGGGAAGGAAAAGAATTTTGATCTTTTCAACTCCTTGCACCAAAACTGCCCAGTCTCCTTCCTGAAGGAGAGTGGGGAGTGGGTCTTGCAGTGAATGCACATGAGCTGAGGCAACCTGATTTGCTAACAAGGGGCCCTAAATGCGCCGTCTTTTGCTGTCACAGACGTGCGTCACTGTGGTCATGCTGGACGAGAGCAGAGAGCACTGGAACTTGGTGGCATTCTACACCCTTCTCAGCTCTGTCACACTGGCTGCCGCAAGAGCCCTGGAAGGGAAGTCAGTGGAATCTTCCTTGTCATGTCTTATAGTCTGGAGAAATGGAGGCACAGGAAAAGTGTGCTTGGAGCAGCCCTGGTGATAAACCGAGTTTAGGTTAGCTGGGTCCCAAGTCCAAGTTCACTTCTCTTTTTACTCTACTCAAGTGTCCGCTTTAAATCACAAACTCCCCTGGGTGCTGGAGTTACACGGTAAACTCTGAAGGTTCCTGGTGTTGTACGGTCTTACAGGTCACACAGAAGATGAGACTCAAGAAGAAGGGTGACAACATGGTCTGCACATGGTGCCTGTAAAAGGGATGGGTTAATGTTTGCATGCGTTGTTTAACCTTTGTTCCTATCCACTTCTCCCCGTGTAAATGTTCACACATGAGAACACCTCACTTATAGAGAAGTAAGCACAGAGCTCCACGTGCATCAGCGGTGACTAAAGCTTTTGGGGTGTGGGTGATCCCATGTGTCTCCTTCCCACACATTCACCCAAACACAGTCACAATAGCCACAAGTTTGATAAGCAATTTATATACCCTTTCGATATCCTGTGGCCCTTCCTACATCCTTCCTATTATACCTGTGCACACTCTTTACATATTTTCAGAGTTGCTCAATTTTTTTTCATATGAAAATGGCCTGGTGCCACCTTTGTAGAGGGGAACTCCTGGTGTGAAGCAGCAGGAGCAGCACAGGTTCTTCGGGTGGCTTTGGGCTTCCAGTGATGTGCACTAGGGCTCTTTGACACCACAGGAGGAGGGCTGTTTGAAAGGAGCCACTGTCCTGTGTCATTTGTGGCCAGAATTGGCATCTGACTCCCAGTGGGGAGGAGTTGACCCAGGAGACAAGCCTGTCCATCATACCTTCATCCGAGCTCTTGTCTGCTATCAAATGGTCCTTTCTCAGCAAGTGATTAAGTGAGAAAGAGAATTTCCAGGGATCTGGTATGTAGAAAGCGATGTTCTACCCATCCCACTTTCTTTCTTTTTTTGTTTTTTTGTTTTTCCAGTACCGGGAATCGAACTCACGACCTTGCGCTTGCCAGGCAGGCACTGTGCCGCTGAGCTAAATCCCCAGCCCCTACCCATCCCACTTTCAAGGGACTACTTAATCTCACAAAAGTAAAGGTAATTAAAGAAGTCCTCTGGCCGCGGAAAATGCCAGCTCAGCGGCCTTCATAGGAGGCAGAAAGAAGCCAAGCGGAAAGCACAACTTTCCGGAGCTTGGCGACTGTGAAGACACGCAGGGTCGAGCCTTCCCTGTTCACGGTGTGCAGCACCCAGGCTTCCAGGAGAAGGGGCCACTGCCTCCTAGCACCTCCCTTTTCCATGCAGAATCCACTGGTGTCACCTTCTCCTGCCAGGGCCAGTCCAAGCGCAAGAGTGTGGCTGTGGGCACCCCGCACATCCGTGTTTGTTTTAAGGACACGTTGCTGCAGTGCCAACCTGTCCAATGAATTACAGCTGTCTGGGAAGGCTCGCCTCATTTTAGATTTAGTAACACTAATCTTTTAGATGAACTGGTAGAGAAAAAAATCAGTGGGTAGCATCTTATGTGTCCTGCATTTCTAGCTCATGATGAACTAATAAATCCTTGGAGTGTAGCTCCCAAATTCAAGCCTCCTCCAGTGTTGGCCATCCGCAGGATTTTCGGATTTTCAGTTTTGCTCAGATAGGGAAGGAGGCTGTGACCAGTGCTTGCTCCCACACTTGATGACACTGAAGCAGGCGGAAACCCACATGTGGGAGCAGCAGCTGCGTGCGCTCCTGTGTGCCTGGGACCCGCCCCTTCTCTCTCTTGCCCATTCCCCTTGCTGCTTCTCTCCGCTGCTTCTCTCCCCTCTGCCACTTTCTCCCTCTGGCCGCCTGCCACCCCCCCTGCTCCTCCTCCTTTTCCCTGTCCTATTTTTCTTCAGTTTGCAGTATTATCAGGTATTTCTTCTAATGTCGCTTTTATTCCAGATCTTTCCTTTGATATTAGAATAAACACATTGATTTTTTAAAAAATTAGAAAAAACAAGTAAGCAAAAAGATAAAATGACAGTCTGAAATCCCATACTGAAGAGATAACCATGGTTCAGATTTTGGTAAATATGACTTCAAATAATTTCTTATATATGGCACATGGTGTGATGTTTCACAGCCCGAGATGTAATATATTGCACACCCCCAAACGAGGTGATATTTTGCATACTGTTTTATGATCTGTTTAATTTACTATAAGAACATCTTCTGTGCTAATAAACATTATTTTTAATGGTTGCAGAGCAATTCATTTTGTGGGTGTGTTATTTACTTAACCAATTCTGCCTTGATGGGCCTATAGATTATTTCTATTTAAAAACCCTAACGTAAGCAAGGCTCTCGTGAGCATTCTGTGCTCACTCGCCCTGCGCATGGGGACGCTTCCTTCCCTGGCAGTGTGCACAGAGTGTGATAGAGCCCCTCCTTCTGGAGCAGCCAGTCTACCGGTTTCCTCCCCCCGGCGACCCCCAGCGGCTTTGGTTAATGCCTCTATAGAAGCATCCTGGCCTGGCTCAGCAGCTCCCTACTTGCTTTACCCTTCCCCCTCTTTTAAAGCAGGCCCCTTCTTTTTAATCTATATCGACCACTTCAGTTGCTGTCAACTTGCCCTTCTGGTTTGGGCCAAGTATCTCGTTTCTGGTTAGAAACAAGCAAAGAATAATTAGACGCAAACCCAGTTCCTGCATTCACCGACCAAGAATGAGGCCTCCAGTAACCTGAGAATCAACTGTCTGCCCCTCTGCTCAGCCTCATGACCTTGACCTTGCTTCTGAGATTCTGCGTCTTCATTTGCACCTGCGTGGTGAGTGGCGTTTCTGAAGCGAGGCGCACTGTCCCTGGAGTCTTGAGTTATGAAGGTGCACTGTGCCGGCCCACGCTGTTCTCCCCTCCTGTCCCCAGCAGAGCCTGTCCTTTGTGCTCAATTAGCTTTACAGCCAGTTCCTGAAAGTTTCCAGCATTTTCCTGCAGGTATTAATGAGAATGATATGGTAGACATTTGCTTCTACCCCATAATTTGTTTAGCTTTTTGTGTAATAGATTTCATTAAATAAAAAAAAGGTTTATTTGTTTTGACAAGTTCACGTGCTACCATCGTATTGTGCCACGAACATGTCATAACATAAAATAGGCCCTGCAATTAGCTCAGTGGTACCATGACTTAAAAATGGCTGCTTTATGATTTTTGACAATTTGAAACTCAACCAAGTACTCCCTCTAAATGCCCTCATTTATGAGATGGATTTTTTTGTTTTTTTTCCTTTGGTTTCGATGGAGCAGCAGCCAAGATAAACTGTCTTTCATCATTACCAGGTGCCATGTGTGGAGTAGGAGCTTCACCAAGCTTGGACGCAGGGTCTGCAGAGAAGATGACGGGACAGGACAAGGCGGGGCCCTTCTGGTCCCTGAGTTCCTAATGAGTAGCTTGTCTGACCCTGGTGAAGAAGGGATGCTTTGGCATGTATGACATTCATGGGACACAACTTTGAAACTGTATCTTGGCCTGTACTGGGGTTTGATCAAAAGTATGTACTTATTGGTGTTTCTAGTAATTTCTTCCAGAACAGTAATTACTTTTTGTACCTCTTGACATTTCTGGTGCCACTCGAAATTTGATTAGAACCTTTTTTTAAGATTATAGATGAAATACCGCCAACAACATGTCTTCTTCCTTTTTTTCCTAACATTTCTCTGGGTTTTGGGGACCACGTGTGTGCTGACATACTGACTCTGCCAGCATAAATAAAGTAGAGCAGGAACAACAACAACAACTCAAATTCTTTTTGCTTAAAACAAAACTGAAACATCTCACTTTGTTGGACTCCTAGGAGGCTTGTTTTCTGTCTTTGCAGTTGTTAAGCAAAAATAGTAACTGTGTTATTGTCTGCATTTGGCAAAATGTCTTACTCACTTAATGTGCTGTACAAATAATAACATTAATAACAGTGCAGCCCAATCGCTAAATGTCTTCCCAGTTTTTTCTCCAAGTCCAAAGCTAGCTTTTCATTCTGTCCTCTTCCCACCTCGCTTTTTGTTTCATGACATTTTAATGAGTTATTTTAGCCTAAAACTTACTGTTGTGTTCTTCACACATACATCTTATGTGTATCTACTAGCAACCTATTAAGGATGATTTTAGTGTTGGTACTTGCCACTCTGCTGCTGAGAGAGGCTAATTAACTCATCGGAGGTTGTCCAGTTAAGAAGTGGCACAGCTGGGCGTGGTGGCACACACATGTAATCCCAGTACTTGGGAGGCTGAGGCAGGGAAATCACTCAAGTTTGAGGACAGCCTGGTCTGCATAAGCGAGTTCAAGGCCAGCCTGAACTACATAGTGAGACAGGGTCTACATAGTGAGTCCCTGTCTCAAAAACAAACAAACAAACAAACAAAAGAAGTGGCAGAAGGAGGATTTGAACTTGGGCTGTCTGAGCACCTTGCTGCCCTAAAGGTCACGGTACTGTAGGATCACTGGCATGGACAGACCCCTTGTGTCATTCTGTGCTAGAGCTACTTGCCTTTAGCAATGGATGGTCGGTCACGTGACAATTTCAAACACAAATATTAGTTTTTTGGAAATAAAATTCATTGTTAATATTTCCCGAACCCTTCATCCTTGTTCCTTTCTCATTGATCTGGCACTATGTGAGCAGCTACTACATGCCCTGCTAGGCATAGGGTATTGGAGCTGGAGGTGACTCACAGATGACCCCATATTTGTGAGCACAGTGAGGACACGAGTGAGATGGACATGTCCCTGCCTTTGTAGAGCCTGCATCTGGATGGACAATGAGCCTGTGATCAGTTCAGGCAGTGATGGCTAGAAGGGAAGAAAGTGTTGCTGGACTCCCCTAACCTTACCTGGGGCTTGAGGAATGGCTTCGGCAGGAGGCACAACTAGTGACTTGCTGAGACTGGAGGGTGAGTACGAGTCAGCTGTGGCAAATGGGCTGAGCGGGGAAAGCAGTGTATTAGGTGCTTTAGGTCTTTCTAACTAGTTGTGTGGCCTTAAGAATGCCACCGGGCCTGCTTTGTAAACTCCCCACCAGTAAGGCGGGCCTGGGCTTCTATGTAAAATCACTTAAAAATCATAAACCACTGACATTTGGGAAGCTATTTGCTCCAAACCTCACCAACCAACAGCTTTAAATAGTTCTGCCTTGGATAGACCAATCCAATTCAGAAGCTAGGCTTATACTTTTGAGCCGAGTTCTGACTTCCGGTATCTTTTCAAAATTTGGTCAACAATTGATTTCCATAAGAAACAACTATAGATAAATTCTTGGGTGAGTGTGGAGATGTCTTAGAGGCTTTGTCTTAAGCTGTGGGTTAACAAAGGACCTTGCGCTGGATCTGCACTGAGGGTGTCTGAGGTCTACTCTGAAAATGCGTTAGAGTGTAAAACACCCGCACACAGCCCTCTGAGCAATGCTGCATATTCAGCCTCTCTAGAGCAGGTTGGCAGCCTGGGGACAGGGTAGTGCCTCTGCCCCGGGTCTTTCTGACCCCTCTCCAAGGCTGCCCTGGTCCCACAGTGCTCATCACTGGCTCCAGGGGGAAGGATGACCATCTGGAAGGAAAAATGGCAGGTTTTACTGACATTGCACTTCCTGAAAGCTGACAGGAAGGAGTACAGTGAGGTGGCCTGTGACCTTTACATTCTAGTGGTGGATTCCCATGAGTTCCAGGGCTCAGATGCAGGATGCAGACATGGCCTTGATTCTGCTTAAGCTGTTGCCACTTGACTGAAACCTTATTTCCACATAATGTGTATATATATATATGTACAGAACTATTTTTTTCCTGAAAAATCCTGTTGACACAGGGAGCTTTTGAATTATTGAAACAATAAGTTACACTCAAAATCTATCATTTGAGTCTATGTGGACTTGACCTTGGGCTACTGTTGGGGTTGGCCAAGATATGTGTAAGATGGATATGTGGAGGTAAGGGACTTTTGGAGTCGCATGCCTCAAACCTCCCAGAATGCATGGCTAGGGGTTAAAAGACAGCCTACTGATGGAGACCACTACAAAGCAGCCCTGAGCAGGACTTAAATTAATCAATGGGCTTTTCATGTTCACTTGTGAATCTGTCCAAGGCCTACGCTCCTTGTCTGGAGATGGGTGGTGAACTCATAATAAGTGAACCTCTGTGAGTCACTAATCCCTGCTCAGGACTGTAATGGTGGATGAAGCTGGAAAGCCTCAAAGGACAAGACAAGGGCACAGCCAAGGACACCTGGATCCAACCTCAACTAGATAAAGACTGAAGCCTCAAGCAATCGGGTTAAATAACCCTTAGTTATTGCAGGCTAATCAGGCCCGAAATCTCCCAAGGGAGTGGATGGTGAAGGCTTAAATAAATGAGACAGTTGAAATGATTTCAGGGCTCCAGGAGGGTCTAACTCTCTTACAGCTTTGATATTCTCTGGGTTAGACAAAGACTTCTCTGTGCAGCCCGTATTTATTTGGTTTTCAAACAAAGGAGGAAGATACTCAAGAAAATGCGGGAATCTAGCAGGACCTTGGGAAAATTTTCCCAAGTAGTAAATTATGTCAGTCAGGAGAACTACCTTATCTTTAGGCTGGTATTTATTGTAGGAGTGTGGAGCCCGCAGCTGCAGTCTCCTTCTAGTTAATTGGGGTTGGAGCCAAACATTCTCAGCTGTGGCCTTATCTTGTCCTTTGAGGCATCATAGCTTCACAGGTCAATACAGGCCTCAGGGTGACTAGTGGCTCACAGAGGTTTACTTACTGAGTCCACTGCCCATCTTCAGACAAGGGGCCTAAGCTTCAGACAACTCACAAGTAAACACAGAAAACCAATTGGTTAATATTAAATCCCGCTCAGAGCCACTTTGTAGTGGTCTGCAACATTAGGCATCTCACTCCTGGGTGGATTAACTTAATACCTCACTTGGAGAAGTCCTTGAGTGGTCCTGCCCTTTTTTTTTTTTTTGGTTTTTCTCCAGTACCGGGAACCGAACTCACGGCCTTGCACTTGCCAGGCAGGTGCTTTTGCCGCTGAGCTAAGTCCCCAGCCCCGGTCCTGCCCTTTTTGAGTACTCCCCTCCCTTCTTCTGATAACCAAATAAATATGGGCCACCCAGAGAAGGTCTTGGTCTTAGCCCGAGAGAATCTCAAATTCTGTGAGAGGGCTTTGATCCTCCTGGAGCCCTGAAATCATTCCATTTGCCTCTTTTAATTTAGACTTCACCATACACTCATTTGGGAGACTATGGACCTGCACAGCCTGCAATAACTAAGGGATATTATTAATCTGATAACCTACAGGGCCACAAGTCCCAGTAGGGTCAAACACTCTGCCTTAAGCAATGAATGCTTGCATACTGTAAATCAGGAGTGTCAAAAATATCACAAACCTACAAGCTTACTCCGTCTATGACATCAGAAGTGTGTTTCACTGTTATGATCATTTGGCTTCTATTTTTATCTCTTCCCTAGGATTAGAGGATGTCATGCAACACACTGAGCCCTTGACTAACTATACTCAACAGACCTTAATCAATACCTCAACTGGTCTCTCTCTCCTAAATGAAGAAGTGAAATCAATGAGGCAAGCCGTCCTCCAAAATCTGGTGACATTAGGCATTGTAACAGCAGCACAGGAGGGTACTTGTGCAGTTGTAAAAGATGAATGTTGTGTGTACATTCCTGATCCTTCTGCTAGTATCTCAATGGTTGTTCAAGATATTAAACAACAGGTTAATGCCATGTTAGATTCTGAAATTTCCTGGACCTCCTTCTTACCCTCTTTGTGGGAGGCTATTACTGGCTCTTCTGGTGGAAGCTTTTGTTGGTTGTATTCATAATAGTCTTGTTGATCTTATTGTTTGTCCCATGCATCCTTAACTGTTTCTTGGCCTTGTCTCCTCCAGACTTAAAGCTGTATGTCTACCCAAGGTGAGAAAGCCTGGCATCTGTTAAGGGCCTTTAGATAGACCCTCTGTGGGGTATCTTTGACTGGCAATCACAACTATGACCCCCTTCAGCCAGAAGTAGCCAGAACAGTAGTCACCCGTTGCCCATCATGGCAGTTAGGGGTACCTCTTCAGAGGTGAGAATATTAGAGAAAGCTAAGTTATGTGGAAATACTATAGGTGGTCAGACAGGGCCAGGTCCGCAAAGGAGTCAGTGGAGAAGAAAAGAACATATTACAACCGTGGCCAGAGGTTCATTCGTTAAAGGTCAGGCCTCAAGATAAGACGTCTACATGCCTCCCCGAGGGATAAACGATAATAGGTATCGGTCACCTGGGTGGGTGACTAGGACCTCCTGACCCATCTCCTTCAAAAAAAAGTCCTTGTCCTTTCCATGTATACTTGCTACAGGACTTGCTCTCCCACTGGGTCAATATTACCTATGTGACTACATTTGTAATCTTATTGGTTGATCACAGTTTTGTCCCATGTTGTACCCATGTTGGGAGCTGCCTTAGCCGCTCCCGTAAGATGGCGCCTGTTTCCTGCTTCTGGGTTCTTGTTGCCGCGTAAACAACCTTGTAAAACGTGTGTCTGCCTGGATACTGATGATTCTGACCTATCAGCTTGTAACCCTTGCTTTGCATTGATTGGCTACTCAGACCTTATATAAGTGTGCGTCTCTGCCCCCAAAGGGAGAGAAGGGAAGGATAGATGAGGGTGGAGGATCTTGTCAGATCCAACAGCGCTGTACATAATAAACATTGAGAGCTGACTCATTTGCGACTAAGTTCTTACTAAAACGGCGCCGGACATACCCACTCTTGATTTTGCTCTATAAAACCTCCTGTGTAAAGTGGAGTCTGTGGCAACTGACTTTCCAGGTCCCCTCTTGTCTCTCTCTGGCAGGAAATGTCTTTCCCTCAATAAAATTTCCTACTCCTAATGTCTATTGTTCCTCAGAATTCATTCTTCAATTTTGGGGAACACAAACTAGTAGATGTATCAGACATCTAGCAGGTTGAGAGTTATAATATTTCCATCACATCATTTGGAGGTCCTATATCAATTGGACTTTAAAAAAATAGAAAAAGAAAAACACAATATAAATAGGAAAAAATAAATTAAGGAAAAGTAGAAGAAAAAGAAAAGAAAAATAGGAAAAGAAAAATTTAAAAAGAGAGAAAGCTAAAGACAAGAAAAGTCAACCCATCAAGTTATGGTAAACTGGGAGAAGTTTATCAGAAAAAAGGAAGCCCCATCAGTATTTTTTACAAAGATTCAAGCACACACAAATTTAAGCCTAAAACAATAAAGCCTAAAAGAGTATCTCCAATCTGCCCTTTGATTTTCTTACTCCCTGTCTCTAGCTCTCAAAAAGTTAAAAGGCAGTCATTCGGGTTCTTTGATTAATCATTTAAATTTCTGCCTGATAATCTGGTTGGAGTTAATCTGTGGTAGCTTGTCTTTGGAGGTATTTTAAGGAGTGGAGATCACCTTGAAAAAGCTTTTGGTTTTGACTGTCTTTCTGCCCTAGAGATGGTTGGATTTGTTTTTCCTGCTCCAGAGCATTTCTCTTTGTGGTGGCTATGTTCTAGACCAGATTGGGGTTAGTGGGTGTCCCTGTCTCAGCTGATGTTCACTTATCTCAATGCCATATTCTTTAAAAAATGATCTGGATTTCACTCTCAAAAAATAAGTGTAAATGACTTAGTCTAAATTTATCATATTTTTACCCTTAGGCAGAACTGGAAATTAACTCCTTTCACTTTCCTCTCCCTTCAGGAGTGCTGCTTTAGGAGACTAGTTTCTACAGCACAGATAGGTTCACTGACAAGACAAAAAATATTCCTAGGGATCCTTATGAATTTACTAATGGTTTTAGACAGGAACAGGTCTATTTCAATAAGATAAACTGTCAGCCCCCATCCCTGCTTAACTATCTTTGCTTTCACAAAGATTTTTTTTTTTTGATGAAGATTTTTTAAAAAACTGATTATTACAAGAGATATCTGTTAATTGACTTGTAAAAAGTTCTGACTATTCTATTTATAATTACAAACCTAAAAACTGTAAGAGGGTTATTGTAACTCAACTTGGGCAATATATCAAAACAACTGTCTTCTGTGTTTGTTTGTCCATTTGTTTAACATGTGTTAAAACAACTGCAGCTGCTTCATTTAATGAAATGTTTGTTTTTGAGGTCAACAATTTCTTGGTTCTTTTTGAGATTTCCACCATGGATAAACCATTTATCAGATTAAGACAGGCTCTAGGCTTACATAAGAACAAAAGCCTTAAAATTTAATAACATAAAGGTTACATATGATTTGGGTTAATATGTATATTTCTGTGTTGTTTCAGGTATGTATTATATTATCCTCTAAAAGTTGTACTTAAATTGGCTTATTGATAAATAAACACTCAAGACATTAACTCAAATGCTTGTGACTCATATAGCTCAACAGTAGGCTAATTTAAATCAGTTGATTAGAACAAAAACATCTCCAAAGTTGGTAACCTATTTCCATCCAGGTTCTTAGGTAACTGAAATACTATCAAAATCAGTTTTATAACTGCTATGTTTATTATTGTCTGTATACCATAACAAGAGTTTTTCTTGGTCAAAGATAATATGTAGATAGCTTTAAATAAGTGTTCTCTGTTATGATGGCTCATTTGAAGTAATTGTGTTTGACTGTAACTTCAAGGTGAAGTTTTCTATGTCTAAAACAATATGGTTTCCTAAAAATATTGAGATGATGTTTGTTAAACTTATAAAACTAAATTGAAAAGCAAAGGTTCTATATTTTACTAAAATAAGTTTCTTATGTTCTCATCATTAGGCTTTTGGTTACTAATACGTGAGCTTTAAGAGCTAAAGAGTATTTAAATATTAATCTACAAAGTGTGTTTAATAATCACTTCATGATTGGTTAAATAAACAACTATCATCTTAGTTTATGACATGACATATATGTAAACATATGCATGTATGTATGTGTGTGAATACATCTAAAAACAAGCTATACTGTGAGTCTAAGCATTAAAGTTAAGTTTGTATGGGCTGCGGATATAGCTCAGTCACATAGCACCCACCTAGTAAGTACAAGGTCCTGAATTTGATTCTCAATATCAAAGTTTATAGAGTTTGACTATATATATTTAACACATTCAAAGTCATCGGTGCTGTCTTTTGTTCAATATATGTTTAAACCTTAAACATACAAAATGATCAAAATTTGACATCTCTTTAAACTTGGTCCTGACATTTAAAGTTGGTCTATATCTACTGGTTTTGACTAATGAATATTTGTTATTGTATGAAAGAGACACACTTGCATATTGGGTAATGAGTCTATTTGTGGTTGTTAACACTGCTTACAAAGCTTATCAGACTATGAAAGTGTCCTCAATTCTTGTCAGTGTAGTTACACCTTATAAAATCTGTTAAAGGAATCTAAAAAAATTGTTTTTGAGACAGGGTCTCACTATATAGCTCAGCCTGGCCTTGAACTCACCGCAATCCTCCTGCTTCAGCCTCCCAAGTTTTGGAATTATAGGTATGCACCACCACACCTGGCAAGAAGTCTAAAATTTATCTTAAGAACAAAGATATAAAAAAATTAAAAAAAATAAATGTATGTAAAGTTTCTATACGGTTGTGATACCAATTATTGCTAACCTCATGGAATATTGTTGTATATTGTACTTCCAGATCTTCAAAGACACAATACTAAAGAAAAAACTTATCACACTGCTGACTTTTGGTGATGAATTTCTTTTAGGCCAAAGCATCTGGCTTTTCCTTATTTGCGTTTCAGCTACTTGTGATGAAATGTGCATGTCAGTCCACTGATGCTGCCAGCTAGATGATGCGAACACTTTTTCATGCTTCTGTTTATGTGATGGCTGTGTAATTATAACAGTTAAAGATACCCAGACACTGTACAGTCCAGGCAATATCACTTTAGAAATTGAAAGATTAAAGGTTAATAACCTATAAAATGCATCTATAGACATTCTACTTAAATGTCACCCTGGTAGCAGAGGATAAAGATAACAAATTAGGTTAAAGTTTCCTTATGCCATTTAATATCTGGTAATTAGATAAAGAGAACTGACTAAAAAGTTATTCTATACTAAGATGAACATTTAATGCATTTTGGAGATAATAACACAGCCTAATAGTTCTAATGTGATAAATGTCATCATGATTGTTGCGATAAAATATTACGCTGCCCTGCATCTCAAGTTTTCTCTGTGAAACTTTATACTTGTTATCTGTTAACATTCGCCAGGATTCAACTTCTAAGACAACCATGACTGATAAAATCTATACATCAGGCAGGAGTAAATCCTATGGGTTCAAAGACAATGAAATTTCATAAATGAACATGTCTCACTATGAATCTTCTGGCACTCCTAAACATATTCATGTCACTGCTGATACCTACTCTGATTACTTATGTGCCTCCTTCTGGCAGACAATGTTTTCTTTCACGACTGTTTTAGAACTTGGTCGCCCTAGAACCCTTCATCAAAGCAGATTTCCCGTAACCTGCATCAGGCAAGAGTATCAAAGGGCCACCAGGGAGTCCTTTGTTCTTGATCTGCCGGTCACCTTCTGGGACAAAGATTTACTATTTAAAACTCAATCATTAAAACAAAAAGGGGGGGGGATATGTTAAGAGAGATTTTATGCTCAGGAACAATTACATAAAGTATTCTTTTCTTTAAATTTTTAAAATTGTGACTCAGACTACTTCACAGCAGAGGAAAAACATTGTATTTCTATGAAGAAAAGACCTTCACTGGCCTACATGGTTGGGCCGCATAGAGCTGCTCAGTTGGGGGAGTGGGTAGGCATCTGATTGATCACCAGGTGAGAAGGAACTCCATCCCTGAGCTGCAGGGGTTGGCAATTCCCCTCCAGGGAATAAGCAACAAGAGGAGAGCAGACCATTTACCCTCCACAACACGATCCTCAAGACCTACCTGGGGAGAGATTAAACTGCACTTCAGAAGCTGAACGGATGCTACAAATAGCTGGCATCCCTTCCACCCCAGAAAACCTCTTCCTAGCAATCGTAGCACAAGTCATCTATAACTCTAAGATGGCAAAGGTAAAAGGTTTCCCTTTTATTCTGCTTCTGCTTAGCTGTATATCAAACATAAGTAGTAAGGCATATTGGGCACCTATCCTTACATCTCCTGTTTTTAATGTGGTCAACTAAGGAACCCTAAGCTGCCCCACTCCTCCAAGGATGGCTCCTATACTGGCAGAGCCTGGCTGCCCCCTCCTAGCCCTATAAGAGATTATGATAAAAATTATGGCCACACTGGATCCTCTGTTGGCTGTCATTTACTACCTCATGAATGTTGCTTTCTGGCTGAAGAATTGGTTCTATGTATAGTCACTAATGTCATCTCCAGTAACCACTGTATATCAACCATATTTTCATAGGGCATAACTATACTGAAGGGGCCCTTCATCAAGTTTTCATTAATACTGCCAGATTCCTAGGTTCCTCTGTGTCTGGGGGCGTCTTTCTACACCCATTATTCCTGTATATTCTCATCTGTGCATGGCTATAGGAGATGAGCTAGATTTGGGGTGGACTTCATGTTGGTCCACCAATCTCTCAATTATTGATCTTGCTTATAACCTAACACTTAAAAGCTAGGGGCACCATAATCTGATGGTGTGATAGTCTAATTCAACCAGAAATTACAGTTTACCCTCTAATTATGTTGGCATTCCTCCCTTATGGGATCCTGGACTTGGCGGGCCTTTCTTATGTCTTTCTTCTAGCACTTACTTTTATTCCCTTTAAAAGCCTTATGGGAATTAGCTCTTCCTTTCCTCACGTTGTCAGAATCAGCAGCCACCAACATACAGAAAAGCTCACATGGAGTGCTAACGTATTTTGATCCTTCATTACCTTACCTACAGACCTACATGGCTCACCCCATGTGTCAAGAATTATAATATTTCCCAATTAAATGTTCCTCATATGATGGTGCTTAGACTAAGGGCTAAAGCCTAGCTCTCCAACAGTCTTGTGTGATTGAGTGGGAGACTTCTTAAACAAATTACCTCAATACTCGAACATTTCAGGCAAAAATGGTATTTGGACATTATAGCGGTGGCAGCAGTGGCAGCTACTGCATACAGCAGCTATCACCCTCACTCCTTCCATCTGGACCATGTATGGCTGTTTTCAAAATGTTACTTCTGAGCTTTTCACTTAAACCCAAAAGGTAACTACACAGAGTTGATGCCCTGGAGGCAGTTGTTAGATGGCTCAACAAATGTCAACAAGCTCTTTTGACACCCAGGAGGCTCAGCTGTGATTGCGTTACCCTTACATGTGCGTCACTCCCATTCCATTTAACCTTTCTGAATCTTGGAAAGAAGTTCAGTGCCTTCTTCATGGTGCTGTTCATACAAATCCAGACAAGAGAAAGTATTGGTGTGCAGGGCAGGCTCCAGGCCCAACTTTATAAGTTTCAAATAGAAGCTGGTAATAGTGCTTCTTATCATCTCAGTGATATCCCATCAGTGATATTGGTGGGATCCCCAAAACTGGTTCTCTGCACTCAGCCTTTGCATTTGGATTTGGAATGATTTTCTTTTTGCTCTTTCTTGTGGTCCTAAGCACCCTCTATGCTATTTCAGTAGATGCTGAAGCCATCATGGCCTCTCTCCACCCACCCCTCCCTCCTCCCTTCAGCCTGTCCCACTTTCCCAAACCCATGCACAGAGCAAGAAAGGGGGATATGTGAGGGCATTGACAGAGGTATGCATGAGATGGATATGCAGACATAAGGGACTTTTGGAGCTACCTGCTCAAAACCTCCCAGAATGTGTGGTTAGAGATTAAAAGACAGCCTATAGGGCCACAGTCCCAGTAGGGTAATCACACTACCTTACTGAGTGAGTGCATGTTCTGGCCTTCAGGCTCCCCATACTCGGATTTATCATTTAGATTGGTCTTAAGGTCGGTCATTGAACAGACCACTTTGTTTTTCCCGTTACCTATACGAGTTTCTGCGCAGATGCCTTTCGTTTTCCTTGTATCCTAGCTCCCTGGTCCTAGCAATAAAAGACCACAGAAGCTTCGGTTCAGGGCTGTCATTTGAGACCTCTCACGACTAGGGGTCTTGGTTAAGGCAGACCCTTAACCTTCTGGGCCTTCTCAGGTTTGGATTGGACACTGACTCTGAGGAATCCTGTTTCATCCTTTGCACCTGTCTTAGTTACTTTTCTCATTGCTGAGACAAAATACCCAACATCCAAAGTTGAAGGAGCAGAGGTTTATTTAGCCTGCAGTTTGTAGAGGTTTCAGTCCGCAGTTGGCTAGGTCCAAGACAGGGTGGCACATGGCAGAAGGGCATTCCAGAGAGAAACAGTTCATGGTGGTGGAAGACAGTAAAAGCAATAAGAAAGAGAGGGGAGAGCAAGCCTCTTTCTTCCCCATATATTGTATGCAGACTACTCACCCTAGGGCAGAAGCAGCACTCACACTCTTAATCCCAGCTTTGGCCCAGGAATCTGTCACAAACTCTAGATTCAGTTGCATCTGAAAAGCCCATCCCTATGAGTTCATGAGGCTTTGAGGGGACATTAGACACAAACCATAGCAGCACCGTGCCACAGTCATGAACTGTGACAGGCTGAATTTCAGTTTTTTGAATCAGGACACAGCCAAGTGGTTATGGATCTCAGGGCCTGGTCTTACTACTGGCACACTGGTGGATAGTCATGGTGGACGGATGCTGGGCCCATTACCTCTCAAACAGCCCAGGGAAACATCCGGATGAACAGCAGTCCCTGGGAACTCTCTGGAGTGCTATTTGAGTGTTCTTATGGTCAGTATATTTCTCCTGGGATTTGGTTTAAATTGATATTTAAACTGTAAAATGTAGTACAAATGAAACCAGATACATCTACATTTATATAATCAGAATATTAATCTATAGCTATACCTTTCTCTATTCCTATATCTGTAATGATTTAGAATAAAAAAAAGCAGGGAGAGGGAAAATCGTAAAAATGTACCACACTTAATTGTGCACTTGAAAGTGAAGCTAAATTTTAGTTTTGTACTTTTATTGTATTCAGAAAATGATGACTGACTTTAGGCAATTGAAGGCCTCTGTATCAATGCAGTGGGTTTTGGAGAATCACTAATGGGAGAGTAGCACTGAGAAACTGAGGCTCTGGGTCCCTGTGTACCCTCACCTTGATGGAGGGATAGACCAACAGGATTCGCAGGTTCAGACTCAGGTAAACCAAACGACCCTGGCATCACTGGATGACAGACTTTCTTTGAACGTGTCTGTGCGGGCCCTCAAACTTGTATTAAATCATGTGAAAACAGGGATCAGAAGACACCAGTTTATTTTTTTATTTCTAGCATCCTCACCCTCTTAATTTTCTCTTCCTTTCTGTGAGCAACTCACTTGTTAGAACAACACAAAGAGGAACACCTCTTGCCCGTCCATGTTCAGCTACCAGAATAAAGCTTTTGACACCACAACGCTCCTGCTCCAAGGGAAGCTGTGAGTCAGATGTGTGTGTGTGTGTGTGTGTGTGTGTGTGTGTGTGTGTGTGTGTGTAGAGAGAGAGAGAGAGAAAGAGAGAGAGACAGAGAAAGAGAGAAAGAGACAGAGACAGAGATGCGGGGGGAAGAGGACAGCGCAAGAGTTGTCCATTAATCTGCAAGGAAGTGTGGTAGTGCACAACAGAAATATTGTGAGGATGAGTGAAAAGACATTTGGAACACTCACCTCGATTCAGAGCACATGGAAGGAGCTAGGAAAGATGACATCTGGTTATTAATGGTAATCTGAGCAGTGGGGCTGTCTGCCTTCAACACCTGCTGTCAGACCTTTGCTGTGCTGTCTGCTTTGACAAGCTAGAGTCTCCCCAAATCTCCTGCAATTTCACCCTTTTGCTTTGTGATAGTGATGTGATATTCTCTGACAGTTCCCTTCTGGGGAACAGAGCGCAGAGCCTGCCTTCTCATGGGGGCCACCCTGGATTTGGTTTCATGCCTACCTGCCTTATGGACTATGTGAAATAACAGTCCCTCAAGGACACCTCTACTCTACTGCAGATGTTCTATTAGAGTTTTCTCTTCCTTTTGCTACAGTTTCAGAGGTTGAAGTGGCATTGCTTAAATAGACGCTTTCAGAAGCACAGCACCCATTCTTCAATTGACCATGCAGGAAATGGCCTTCAAGACTGATCCCAATTTGCCTTGAAATACATTCCTGGGAAAGAAGGGGACTTTAGGAGGACCTCTGCCTGAGAATAATGCTAAAATACAGCCATGACAGCCAGCAACAAATGATCTTAAATTATTGATGGAGATGACATATAATGCTTGCCTTTTCTCTGGTACCACAGATTGACATGACTCAGATCCCTGAGATAGGGCTGGGGCAAGGCTGAGGCCAGGAAGAGAATCAAGGATGGATTGTCTTCTTTCACTCAGCTTAGGGCAGAATTTTTTCTTATTTTTATTGTAGTTCTTTTGTATTTAATATACAAGAATTTGACAAAGTACTACAGTATAATCATCTAATAATATCCATTTTACCCCATAAAATTATTATATCCAGTCTTAAAATGTTAAATATGTCACTATTAGAAGAGAGTAACATAAAACTCAGTTTATAATATTAAAAATTGTAACATGACACAATGTTATCAATCATATTCCCTGGTAATATTAAACTTTCCTCATTTTTCTTTAATTTTGCATTTTTAGTGTAACAAATTGAGATTAAAGCAGCAGGCTTTTGTTCCCAGTCTCTTGGCAGTGAGTGGCAGAAAAGTGAGACGTGGCGTGCTGACAGAACGATCACAGGAACCCTAATATTTAATAATGTCAGAAATAGGAGAGCAAGATTTGAGATCTTGCGTGTAACCAGCCCTGGGTTTGTATAGATGACGCAGTGATCATGGAATCTTTGGGTCCAACCACTTTTGGGTAAATGCAATTAGAAAAAGGGTGGAATTCAGTTCTGTAGCTCGGAGGACATGGAGATCTTCCTCCTCACAGGTCTTGGTTTCCTCTCAGTGATTTTTTTTTTCAAATGAACTCTCTGAATATTTTACTTACAAGGGAGAATAACCTGTCAAATTTGGAGTTATTTTTTTGAATAAGCGTATTATTACAGCTTAGCATAAATGACTGTCTCTCTGAGCCATCCCCTGGAAAATTTAAATGGCAAAAATATTTTCCTGTGTTGAAAATGTCTTCGTGTCTTTACCCACTGCGTTTCTTAAGACAACGGAGCTATAAAAGTTATCTTCTTTATTCTACTAATGAGGAAGGAGCTGGCTTTAAAAGAAATCTTTGTGCCTGGGGATGAATTGAAGACTTTCACAATAAAATTTTAAAAATGTATAGTTTTAGTTCTCCTGTTTTTTCCTTTTCACATCGGGTTCCCATTAATTCTGTTGTGATATATTACATGGCACCACTAGTTCTCCACAACAGTCTTTGCAATGCAGCTCACAGGCTGAGCTATCCCAGCCACTGCATTATTTACACTGAGGAGCACTTAGTTTCTTTCGAGAAAGGCCCCTCTTTGGAAGGTGTGGGTAGGTTTCTTACAGGCGCCCACCGATCCCATTTGCTCACATAACAAAATGAACATCAGCTCTCCAATACGCAAGAAGGTCTTCTGTGTGTGTTGTAACTTTTATGTGGAGGATTCTTCTCTCACATCTTGAATATATTCATATAACTGGAGTGGCATGTTTTAAAGTATATCTTTGAAAGTTTTATTAAAAGTTCACTGTTGTCTGAGAGGTTTTATGACCAAACGCAGTGCTGTGAGAGTTTCCTCGTGCTCACTCTCATCATTAATAAGAACTTTTTCTTGCCGAAGGGCAGCCTCGGCCCACAGAAAACTCTGTGGGGTTGCACAGAGCCACGGTAGGACAGATGCCAGCTTGCTCTAACTAGACTGGGACGTCATTGTGGGACAAGAATGGCATCCTTTCTGGAGAAAAGGTCCTCTGGGCACCAGCCACAAGCCCCAAAGACACAGACAAGGTTCTGAGTGTCCACTGGTTGCAGCCTCACTGTTAGACATGGGAGAGAGGGATGAAGAAGGGACTTCCACCGCTTGCATCATGTCAGCTCTGTGCGTCTGTGAAGAAGGGGTTAATGTTGCCTTGGCAATGGAGTGGCAAGGTGACTTCACTGGGAAAATGACAGTGGGCATTTGTAGGGCTGTGAAGGAAGGGGCACAGGTGACTTGGCAAGGTATTCAGGGTTCAAATATAGGTAGTGTACATAACTTAACCAAAGACTGACCACTGGGGGAGATATGGGCATCCCTTTATGAGAAGCCCATCACACATCCAATCCCACTGACCCTCATGACCGTGTAATGACAACGTCATGGTGCTGTTTCCAAGGCTAAAGTGAGGGTGCAGAGTTCAGATCAGCTCATTCTGAATTTCTCAATCTGCAGCATACTTCAATTCATGGTCTAATCAAAAACCCTTTATAACTGGGGGAGGGTTTAGAATAAGTAACCCATTTTAGATTGCAGGTATAAAAATTACACTTTGGCTCTCCTTTTGTCAGACCTATTTTTGTTCTCTGGTCAAAACTTATGCTTTACTGCTCAGAGTTTGTTATTTTGACATTCAGTTCTCTCACAGTCCCTCATGCCCACACAAAGGACATGGATGACCAGTTTTCAGTAGGCTTTGTCCTCTGGGGTCACAAGGGTATGGTTTTCTCCCCATTTGCTTGCTCAGGGGTGGGGTTGGCAGCATCCAGTGGAAGAGGCCCACCTGGTGCCTGGAAGAGGCCCACCTGGTGCCTGGAAGAGGCCCACCTGGTGCCTGGAAGAGGACCAACTTGCTTGGCAGGTGCTCAGCCTGCAGCCACACCACTGCCCTGCCGTTTGCTCAAGGTAACTAGTCCAGGCAACTAGGCAAAGACACAGCAGCTGCCTAGGTTCAGAATTTAATTTGGGCATAAAAAATATATTCATCGTTCTCCTTATGGATTTTATGGGCCATTCAAGCATAAAGTAGTTATTTCATGGCATTATCAAAGGTCTATTTTATACCTTCTATGCACAAAAAAGCCAATGAAAGAAGGGACAAAAAGCATTCATAGAATGGACTGTATTTTTATAATAGTCGGTACTTCCATACTGTGGTTATTTTCTCTCTGAGCCTGAACATTTTTAGAGAAAAAGAAAGAAGATGAATGTTGAGGGAAGGGTATGTTTGGGTACAATAGTGTAATTGTTTGTTATCACTCTACTTACATTTGCTTAGCAAATATCCAAGTGAAGTGGAAATGGAAGGGAGTCTGCCTTCTTGCTAGGTGCTTCACTCATGGCCATATATATATAAAGTGGTGTTTATTTGCACTTAATTTTAAAAATCAGCTTAGCACATGTTGATGGAGCAGTTCTTATATAGGCAGTTTTTTTTTATTGGACTTAGGGCATGGTACCTGATGGGGAATGGTTTTTTTTTTTTTTGGTTTTTCTCTGGTACCGGGAACCAAACTCACGACCTTGCGCTTGCCAGGCAGGCGCTTTTTGCCGCTGAGCTAAATCCCCAGCCCCGGGGACTGGTTTGAATAGGTGACAAAGTATTGATCTAAAATAAAAATCTGTACACATAGGATGTCTTCCAGTCTACTCAGCCAAAAGCAATACTGCTAAATCATTTTAATGAGTTATGGATTGTGTGGCTTTATTTTCTTAAGTGAATGTATTTGTATCTGTTTCTGGAACTTCCAGTCAGTCAAACAAATACTCTTGAGGAAGGGAAGAATACATGGTCATAAAACTCCACAGGACTTATTTCTCTCTGGGATGAGAAGGGATTGCCCAGAACAAAGCCATGTCATGGAATTAAATTTGTTTTTGAGTGCTGTTCCCACCAGAGTCCTAACTGATGTGTGAAATAAATAACTCTTTCTCCCTTTGTATGACAGAACACAGACACCTTTATCAAATCCATCTGTCCTAGAGCAAGCCGCTTTTCATTTGTAAGCAAAGCTATAAGAATTAAACTCTCCCAACAAAGGAGACAGTGAATGGATCCAGGTTGCTCTTCTTTTCTGCCAAAAGGAAAAGGGAAATATCCTGGTCAAGTCCCAGTGGCATGGAGGAACCTGGGCAAAGGCTGTCTATGCCTGGTCTCTAAGCTTAACTCCAGACTTCTGCTGCCATAAAGAGTACGCTATTTATCTTGTGCTCCCTCTCACAGGCCTAGCATGGGGCTCTGCAAATACCTGCTTTCTCTCTTTATCCCTGTGCACCTTCCCCTCCTTGTAGGCTTAAATGATCACAATGGAGGCAAGCTTGATAGAACTGGCAGTGCAACAGAACCTCCCTCCCACCCAGACAGTACACTTCAGTTTCTTACTTGTCTTGGTAACAGTTCCTGTTCCAGTTCCAGTTGTTCCTGTTTCTTAGAAATGGCTGGTCACTGTGATGCACTTTGTATAAACCAATCTCCAACTGCCAAGCCATTCTGCCTCTGTTCTTCGCGCTTGCTTATCTCATATAAGCCCTAAGCACCAGAGATCAAGGCCTGATATTCTGGGAATGATCCCAATCATGCCCATCAATATAAATAAACCTGCTCCAAATCCTAGGTGTTGTTTTGGTGTTTCTGCTTGCTGTTGCACCTGGTGTATCAACTAGAAAGACCAACCATGCTCACCTCTGTCACCGGTCATGACCCTTGCATATGGAGCAAGGACCTCTCCAGGTCATCATGGGAAGGTGTGCCCTTGAGAGTTCTCAAATACCCACAGAAGTTTGGAGGAGGACTCCTGACTCCCTGCTTGAGCTGCTCACATCAGATCCCAAAGGGAGAAGGATGCAATCTGCTGTTTGTATGTCTACGTGCCTGCCTGCCTACTTGATTCTGGTAAGACCCCTGGGGGCACCCCAGTTAGTCAGTCTGTCAGTTCTGCTCAGTTCAAGCAGAAAAGGAGCTTGATCAACACTTGTTAGTTAAGGCCACCCTCCAGGGGAAGGGGGTTGGAATGTTCAACCTCTGAGTGCCTGCTGAATGAATGTGTGAGTGGACTGGACAGCATAATCAACAGGCTGCACCAAGACTGGGAAGCACTGGCTGAGGTGGCTGATTGGGCCCTCACCTGTGGTCCCATGGTGATTGACATATAACATAAGGAGGCCTCAAAGCCTCCTTAGCTTAGTCATGCCTAAGTCCCCACAAGGGGCATGGCCACATGGGCATCTGAATGGTCTCTTTCAGAGGGGCACCCACCCTTTGTCTGTTGCACCATTGTTCAAGGGTATATAACATACACTGTCGGAAGATAGAATGGGAACTAATTAGTTAAAACCCACAGTCCCTGACTTCAGGAAAAGAGGTTTTTATGGAGTTAAAAATGAAACCAAACACTCCCTGCATCTCCCAGAGGCATTCCCTCCCCCAGAGGCCCTCCTTCCAGATCCTTCTGCTTTATACACCTATCCTGGTCAGATGGCATCATCCAATGCTTATCTGAGATGACTGTCAATTCCTTTTGAGTTTTACATTTTGACTGAGGAAAAATTAGACCCCAGTTCTGGACTCAAAATCCAACTGACCTGGACTCAACCTCACAGAGGTTCAAAAATTTGTTTCCTCTTCACTGCACTTCTGATTGATGACACCCAAGCTGCCCGCTGGAAAGGCACAAAAGCTCTGCTGCAATATCAAGCAGAAACTGGTTACAAGAAAGAAACTCCACACATTTCTGAGAGCTGCTGGCTTCTATAAATTCTGGATCCTTGACTTGTCAAAACAATAATGCTTACTCAGACTATCAGCTCCTGGGAGTGCCCAGTGGCCTACCTGTGTGAATACTTGGATTCAATCACTAAGGGCTGTGTACTTCCTTTGCCTCTGAGCTCTAACAGCCACTGTCCTCCTGATCAAGAAAGCTGACAAACTCACCTTAGACCAGGACCTAACTGTCCAGGTGTCACATTCTGTACTGGGATGAACTGTTCTAAAAAAGGATCCTCTGACAGATGCTGAGTACACCCTGTTTACAGATGGAAGTAGCTCTGTCAGGAATGAAGTCTGACAGGTATGCTCTGGTCACCTTGGACAATACTATTTTGGTCAAAACTCTCCTGAAGGGATAATCTGCACAACAAACTGCTTCTTGCTGCTGTTTGGAAGCCTGCCACCAATGATGCAAAATAATCTGGTTCAGAGGCCTAAGCCCCCTCTGGGGATCCAATTGACTGAAACATCAGCCTCAGCCAGGAAAACTTTACCCAGTTTCCCCTGAAGATCAGAGCCAGACCGGCCCACATTTTTTGTTCTGCAAGCTCAAGCAGCAGTGCTGGCACCTGTCCCTGTGCAGCCTGCTCAGGATTCAGCATCTGTCACTGGCTCTGACCTCCTGCATTATAGTGGACTCTCCCCATTTAAAGATATATAGATAGATTACCCAGAAATGAAACATAACCCTACCGAAACAGCTTGTAACCAGTTAAAAGACCAACTGTATGTGTATACATTCTTGCACACATATATAACCCAAGTACATATTAACTACCTCTTCAAGTTTCAGAAATCCAGCCTTAGATCTGCCGAAAAATTTACCTGCTGCTCCGAGGCTCAGTGTAAAAAGAAAATGTGTTCAAAGCCCTGCTCTGGTCACTCAGGACCCTGACCAGCTCATGCATGGCTGAAGCCTAAGGATATTACTCAAAGGGTTGCTCCATACATACTCCCCTTGAGTTTTGTGTCTTTTCAGGCTGCTTACCCCAATCTTTGCTTCCTCAGCCCCCACCCTGCTAGCTGTATTTTTTGCCTTAAACTTTATGGAAAGTTGCCCCAAGAGAATAGAACAATCAATCAAACATTTGACCAAGATTTGATGAGCATCCAAGGCACACCAGACACTTTCTTAGATCAGATTCACTCCCTTATTCTCTTGCCAGTGTAATGTTACAGAACAGGCAGGCCTGAATTATGTCTTTTCCTAAAAATAATCTAAGTAGAAACTCTGTAATATGACAATATTGGGGAGTTTCCTAGGGCACATCCTTGGATCATTAATACCATTAATGTTATTGCTTCTAGTTGCGCCTTGTCTCAGAAGATCACATGCAATATGCCCAGCAAAGATTTGCCAGGGAAACTGAAACAGGTAGAAAATGTTATTGAAAATGCCCCCTGCCCCAAGCCAGTATACTTCAGTATTTTAGTTTCCCAGGTAATAGTTCCTGTTCCTGTTCTAGTTGCTCCTGTCTCTTAGAAACAGCTGGTTACTATGATGCACTTGTATAAACCAATCCCTAATTGACAAGCCATTCTGCCTCTGTTCTTCCTCCTATCAGTCCTAGACCACCAGAAATCAGGGCTGAATATTCTGGGAATGATCTTGATCATTGTCCATCGATGTAAATAAATCTGCTTCCAAATCCTGGGTGTCATTTCAGTGTTTCTGCTTGTGACTGCAGCAGTCGTGCTTGTTTTCTTTTAATCATAATGTTAGCAATTTGCTTTTGTGCATAAGGAAGAAAATAACACAACTCTGTGTGTGTTCATGGACTCTATGTCATTGGACTCAGAGCAGAAGTCACATTTCAGTTAGGACTCTCCAAACCATGTTTAGTTCCCAAGCAGAGACATCATTAGGAGTCATATACTCGTTGTCAGTGGTCTGGACTTTATCCATGGGATGATGCTGTCATTTTCAGATTTCTGGTGTCCCCTTCCTCTTGGATGATATATTTGTAGCCTGTCCTGGGAAAACTGTTTGTTTTCTGAGGGGTTGGATGTGTGAGATGATCTATGAAAGCTGAGCTGTTGTGATAGTGGGTTGTGAGACTGCAGGTGGCCAGTGAGAGCAAGGTCTTGTTAGCTTGATCTTGGTTGTCACTAGACCAGATAGTTATTATTCTTCTTTGCATGAAAATATTTTACTTTGGCAGATGCTGTGACTCTCCATGGCAATAAAAGCATGAAGTGGGGTGGAGAAGCCCAAACAGTGGGTAATCCTCAGGCAGTTTCCATTTGTTTTGGTGATGCACATTTGTACTTGCATATTTAGTAGGACTGATAAAACCAGAGATCAGATAACTAAGATACAAGAAGTCTGTTTTGAATGAGAAAAGAATTGGGATTTTTTCATTGTGCTTTCTCATCCAGACACTATATACTTATTATACTGCTTCCTTCTGGTAGAAGGCAGCATAAGGCTCTTTTGGATCAACAGCTCTTCAGAGCAAGCCAATTGTTAAGCTGGCAAGCCCTCCTCATGTGCTGCTATCAAGCTGAGAAGCCATTGTGACAGGTGCTGGGGAAAGAGAAGAGATAGGTTTAACCTCACCACAGTGAAGAGTATCAGATGTGGTCAGATTCCAGGTCAGTTTCCTCTTTGCCATCACTAACCTAGCCATAATTTTATGCAAGTTAACGTTTGTCTCTGAGTATCAGGGTCCTAGGCGAAAACAAAATTCCCAGCATCATAAAGGGTTAATGGTGAGCACTCAGGAGTGTGATGAACATCACTTACTGTAGCTGTAGTATGGGCATAAAACAAGGGATTAGTAAAGGATAGCTGCCACTTTTATTCTGCAAGCCGGCTTTCTGATTGCAACAAATATACAGAAGTTTTTGAAAAGTCTCAATGTATCTTATACTATACTAAAGTGAAGATGCCCTTCCAAAATAATTTGTATTATTTCAAGCATGTTTATTTCTCTAACCAAGCTAAAAACAGCATATTTTCCCATATGCTAGGGGAGAAAAGATTACTTATTTCAATATTCTCTTAACTAATACAAACAATGACAGTCTGTATTTTTATGGAATAGAGTAAATATTGTTATTTTGAACACATAGCTTTGTTAGATGCTTATCATTTGTTCACAGGGCTCTGAGTGGACGATTAATCAGGAAGACTGAGGAGTTTCTGGGAAAAAAGGAAGAGCGCTGGAAGGTGGGAAATAAGAAGAAATATCAGGAAACAGAGTGGAAGCTGGTTGTGAGTAATGATCTGAAGAGGAAAGTGAGAGGGGCACCGCGGAACATGCCAGTGCTGTACTTGGAAGGAGGTGTAAATGGGATTGCCATATTTACATACCAAAATAGTACTGAGTATACTACTGAAATAGTCACAAATCAGGTCCACATTTGATCTTTTAACATTCCCTGCTTCTTCCTATTCTGGGTTCATCAGCACTAGCGTTTTTACACATGGAGAGCAGATGCTCTCATTAATGATTTGGGGCAGCATACACAGTTTAGAAGCAGAAAATTAGAAAATGCAGTTATTTCTTCTTTGGGTGCCTCTCTCAGACAAATATATTTTAAATGATTCTCAAAAGTTCCAGATGGAAAGTAGGTTATCTCAAAGGAAATCAATTTTGAAACTTAGTGTCACACTAGCCATCCACACATCCAGGTTCACAGGAGGAAGACCATGTTTTGCAAGAAGATAACAATGATACATCCATCTTTTCAAAACACAGTGCAGCTCTGAGTATCTGATTAAGGGAGATTTGTGAACCCTGTTTCTGAAAAAATACAGCAAGTTCTTTGGTAGTAGTTGGAATTCCAGGAAGGAGGTAGTAGTCTATTTTCTGCCATACCTCTGCCATAGCTTGTGGATATCTTTTCTATGAGCCACTGTTTAATATGGAAATGTGGCATCTCCAGCGATCTGCTCAGGCCCAAATCAGCAAGCCACAGTAGGCCTTACTGCAGCAATCTCAGCCTGTGGAACAATATAGTATGGCAAATTAAGAAAAGAAAGCATATATTGATGATATGATGAAAACAAAAGATGATCTCTTATTGTTGGAGATCAAAAAGCCTGTAATTGGTGGTCTCTTTCTAATAGGTGGTGATACAATAATTCAATGATGTTCTTAAAACTTCCAGTAAATTCTCATTATTTCAAATCCTCCTGAGGCCATTAGATCAAGGCTGATATGGATGTGAATATTTCTCTTATACGAAAATGTATAAATGGAATAAGATGGTCAGGGTAGTTCAAATAAGTGGCAACTATTAATTTTATTGAAAAGACCTCCTTCAATTGATGGTCTTGCTTTGAGAGGCTGGTCCATCTCCAAAGGGTTAACTGGCATCCTGCTAATGGAAACACTATCATAAGACAGACTGATAAGTTTAATGCACCCTGCTTTGAATTTAGAGTTCATGTGTAGTCTAGACTAAAGGCCAAACGAATTTACAGCACTACATGCCTTTCAATGGAGGACCATTTTTACTGAAGGATATGTAAATACGGCAATAATCAGAGGTTCTGGAATTCCAAATGTCGTAAAAGGTTATGACCTGCAGCCCTGTTAATATGTGAATGAGGGTAGAGAGTGATGCCGTTTGAATGACAGTGAACATGGGGTATTTTGCATGAAAAATAACCTCTAATAAATGACCCCTGCTTTTTTCTCTTCACAACCATGACAGTAATGAATGGGAAGGGGAAGCATCCCATACACCCAGTGTTATTTACACCTAAACAGACAGTCTGGCCTGAGTGCTGGCTTCTGTTCAGGAGGGAAAAAAAGAATTTATTTCAGAATTTCTTCTTGCTCAGTTTCTGGCTTCCTAGTAAGATCCAAATACAAGAGAAATAAATAGGATATATATAAAAATGAGAACTCTGTTAGAAGTGTATGGACTCTTGGGAACATAGACCAAACCTTTCCTGCTCTGGGCCCATCGGAACTGCCTCGTTGAGTGCTGGTGGTGGACTTTTAGCCACTTGGAATCCCTGCCAGTGGCCTGTGTCCCTTTGGGCTGCTTTCACACACACAAGATTGGTCCATACTATTTTTTTGTGTGTGTGTAGATGGGTCTTGCTATGTAGTGCAGGCTGGCCTTGAACTTGCTTATGCAGCCAGGCTGGCCTTGAACTCATGGTGATTCTCCACTTAAGTCTCCTGCCTCAGCCTCCCAAGTGCTGCGATTACAGGGGTGTGCCATCATGCCCGGCCACATTATGTATTCTTATATCTCAGTTATATTGACTTTATGAGAAAAGGAGCCATTCTGTTTGTGTTTGATTGCTCAAGATATTTGGCCAACACTTTGGTCATACAATGCTTAAAGCTACTCTATTGTCATGGGCCAAGATTATGTTCAAAGTCTTTGAGGAAATGTACTGTTGGGTCTGCAGTTGTTTTTTTTTTTTTTTTTTTTTTTACAGAGTTGAAATTTCATTGCTAACAATTACATTGCTCTGACATTTTCTGATTCCTCATCAATGGAATGATTATTCTGTTTTAAAATTTTGGATGTTCATGAGGCTATATACCTGTACCTCCACCCCATACATTCTTCCCTTCTCTTCTTTAGATCTAGGTCTTCCTCAGCCAAGCCTTTTTTTGAGGGGGGCGGTGGTAGGGATTTATTCAGGGGTGACCTACCACTGAGCTGTATCTCCAGTCCTTTTTATTTATTTTGAGACAGTGAGCAGCTAAACTGCCCAGGTTGGACTTGCAATCTTTCTCCCTCAGCCTCCTGAGTAACTGGGGTTTCAAGCCCCGCACCAGAGCCACTATGCTTGGATGCCC
Source organism: Chinchilla lanigera (assembly GCF_000276665.1). NCBI lineage: Eukaryota > Metazoa > Chordata > Mammalia > Rodentia > Chinchillidae > Chinchilla > Chinchilla lanigera. The sequence continues at coordinate 59,705,135 of NW_004955402.1, read as the reverse complement.
TCTTTGATGCTTTTATCTATATTTTTTTTCATGCTCTTGTTCTCTTTGAGATGACCTTTTACTTATTAAAATGTAACTGTTTGAAATTAAATGGCCTTCTTATGTGTTTAGGAAAATATCCTGTATGGCTTTTCTTGCCTAAAACCACCCCTCAGGCACAGAATCTGTGATTCTGCTTGAAAGAGACTGTACTAAAGGTGGCAGTGACGGGAGCTGTGCATTTTGTGGCGATGACATAGGCTTCCGATTTAATGGTGGCCTTAGATCCTGAAGAAGGGGTGAGAAGAAACCAAAACATTAGGATTCATCTGAGTTCTACGTCCTGGGTCTTGGAGGTGCTTTCCTAAGCCTCACCCTGCTGCAGTCTGCAAGCCCGCATGGCTACTGCGCAGCATCGCCCCTGCCTCTAACTTGAACAGTCTTCCATGGTTGCCTGGATCCAGCCTCTCAGCTTCTCTCCCCTCAGACTCCTACTGATTTCCTTATCTGCACTGCAGATCTAATCTTCCTGTCACCCTAGTGAGAAGGTCTAGCTCTGTAGGATCAGTCCTGGCTGTTTTCTATTTTTTTTTGGTCGTTTTGAGAGAGGGTCTCGCTATGCAGTTCAGGCTGGCCTTGAGCTCACTTTGTAGCCCAGGCTGGCCTTGAACTCGCAACGATCCTCCTGCCTTAGCCTCCCGAGTGCTGGGATTACAGGCATGTGCCACCACACACAGTGTCTGGCTATTTCCTAAAGCAAAAGCATCATTTGTAATACGGCTCTAGCCTGCTTTCTAGACTAATCTCTTCTTTCCTTGTGAGATTCAATATCCATGTGTTGGAAATAGATATCATTCTCTAAAAATGCCATCCCACTGGCTTATTCTAGTATGTTTTTGTATCTGCTAACCTGAAAATGTCTTGCTCACTGTCAAAAGCCAAAACAAATCTTTCCATCTTTATAAAATCTCTCCCATGGTACTGTGAGCTAGACCCAATCTCCAAATCCCAAACATGACTGCAGCCCCAACCCCAGGCAAATTACATAGGTTATGGTTCTAACACCACCACCCCCCTCCCGCCCCGTGTTGTCTATATCCTCTGTTGTGACAGGACCCCTCCTGAAAGGATGTAGCTGGACTCCTCCCAAAGAAATTTAGTGGGGTCCTTCTCAGAACAAAGGATGATAACATGGCATAATTAGTTCCTTTGTACACATGTGTAGTTCTAGCACAGCTCTGTAACATAGACTGTACCCAATCAGGCTGTTCTTTTTTAGTATGTTACCATATAAGTGAGACACAGACACAAGAATTGTACAAAAGGCGAAACTCTGCCATGCTCAGGGCTCAGCCTTTGGCTGTGAATCCAGCAAGTCAGTGTTAGCACAGATAAATGCTCTTTCCTAGAAAGAGCTTAGGAGTCCTGTCTATGTGAGAGTCTTGCTGTATTTTGAGCACATGCAGGTATCTTTGGATAGGGACTAGTGTGTTTCATTAGTATTTGTATCTATGACCAATAGTGAAGGGTAGAACTTCCAGCAATTAATGGTCAATCATCAATCAGCCACCAGTGTCAGCATTGCCAGGTGGGGTGGGCTCAGTGATATTCTGGTATCCTTGTAATTGGGATATAATTGTACTATCAAATATCTTCCGATCACTTCAGGATTCCTTTCCCCAATCACCGATCCATCTGTCTTGGGGGAGGACATTAGGCAACACTGATTTGAGCCTCCACTGATGTCTCTGAGACTGCGAGAAGAACAGTCATAAAACTACTTGGTGTTCAGAGTGAGCTAAGGATTTAAAACTGTGAGCCTTCTGTTCCCTTCAAGTCTTCAGTGTGGTGAGCAGCAGCCGTGTACCTCCATAGCACCTCCAGCCGTAAGGTGCTACTGCAGCAGGGCTCTGTACCCAGGCGGCATAGCCAGGTGATAGCAGAGGAGCTGACGCAACTTCATTTCCATGAGGCCATGCACTCCAGACCCCACTTCCCCAGTGCACGGCCATCAGGTGGCCACACTCCAGAGCCAGTCTGAGAACACCTTGCCTAGAGCCACTTCCAATGCAAATGCTGTCACTGAGGGTGCAGTGACTGTGCACCGCTCTGGAGGCCTAGGCAGATGCTTTCTCATACAGGGACTGGGATGGTACTGAGCTGTTGGGAGGCTGAACGCAGACACAGGTTGGCTCCTTGGACAGCAGAGCAGAAATGTCCAGCCAACTACTTTCCACAGCCAGGGAGCTGTGGCTCCATTCTGTCTCCAGGCCTAGCGCCTCTCAGCCACTCTCTGCTGAGCAGGTCACCACCACAGCTGCCGTCTCTGGGACCACAGCATCTTAGCTGCATCTAAAGGTGGAGAACACTCAGCATCTCTGGTTCCAGAGTCATGCTGACCTGCAGATGCTTGCCCCTGGTAGATGGAAGCTGCATGTGGCCTCTTGCCCTGGGTAATGACATTTTAGTCCATGGCTTCCCAGAAAGGGTGGTTGGACTGGCAGTGTCTAGGTTGCGACTGGATTGCTAGCTGCACAGGAGTCTGGGAGATGGAGTCTGCAGTGTGCTGCAAGGGTGTCACAGTGAATTTAGCGCTTGTCATCTATGGCAGTGGTCACAGGTGCTGTCCTGCTCTAGAGGAGCCTGGGCCTGCTTCCTCCTGATGCGCTCAGACTACCCCACTGCTCTGAGCATTGCCACGTCCCCAGAAAGTGTGTCATGAAGTTGCATGCAATGTGCCCATGAGCCCGGGCTGAATGGGTGGTGTGTGTGGGATGCTGTGTGTATGTACAGGGTGGTGTGTGTAGCTAGGAATGTTTCCTGTGTGCTAAAATGCTAGCGTTCAGGCCATGTATTGGAAAAAATGAAAATTTAAAACCAGCTCAATGTGTGGTGTGAGCAGACACAATCAGGGCAATGGGCAAGGCTTCTGGCATCGAGTGATCAGGTCTTGGGTGACAGTGGAAGGCTGTTTTGTACAGAGATTTTTCCAGGGAGGCAGTGGGAGCCATCAGTGGAGCATCTACGGCTTCCAACATGGGTAGGAAGAAGCCACAAATGTCACCTGCACTGGACGTTCTGGAGAGTGCTTGCTCCTGGGTTCTCTGTCACTGTAGTCTTCAGGCCTATTGAGATGGCGTGATGTTGGATGGTGAGCTGGTGACTTCTAATTCTCCAGCCCTGCCCTTTGGATGCCTTGTTTGTATTGTTGAACCTGTTAAGCAACCTGTAGCCCACCAGAGGGGCTGTCTTGCCCCAGGCCTGCTCCTGCCCACTGGTCCCCAGCCAGGGCATGAACTGGCTATCCATCTCAGTCCTGACATTAGAGACCCAAAGTCTCAGGTGTCTTTACAAACACAGATTTCTGTGGGGATAAATGAAAGTGAGACAGCCCCTAGACTGAGGAGCACATTCTTTCCTGGCATTTGGCCCGGTGTTATATTGCCACTTGCTCCGCTTTCCCTCAGGCTTCCTCAATTCCTGTGTGCTTCGGGCACTCAGTGACATCTTCACATGTGAGAGGGGAGACTCCCACCCTTCAAACAGATTTTGATGGGGTTTCTCCTGCCTATTGTTCTCAGCCGGCAGATCATCTGTCCTCTAAAATGTGAACTATGTTTAATAAACCATGCTTTTATCATTTACATGAAGTTTAGTTTTTGATTCTGAGACTTCTAAAAAATTCGGTGGCATAGGTTGCTAGAGTAGGACAGAAATTAAATATCAGAACAAACACAGAGGTCACTGGCTCTGTTACCATCTCTGTTTATATCGAAGATTCTGCTGTGTAAATATTTCACAGAATGTTACTCCTTTAAAGCCCCACGCCAAACTTTCTTTTTCCTTTTATGAATAAATTGATTTAAATATGGTAAGGCATGAGAAAGAAGGCAAGTGTTTTGTACAGTTAGGAATAACAGAAATATTGGTGCTATTTCTGTACTTCAGTGATATGACTTCACTTTTAGAAATTTGTATAAAAATTAAACAACCAAGTCAGTTTCAATCATTCAGAATCTACATCTGTAGGAAGAAGGGGACATGCAGTGTACTATATTACCTACCCTGTCTTGAACCACATCAAGATCCTGTGGAAATTTGCACAGGCCTCCAGCCTGGCTGACTCTAGACCAAGTTCCCTGAAGTGGGTCAGGAATGAACTTCCCATTCTGACATTAGATGACTGATTTTAGATATTGTGGGTGGAGGGAGAGTGTCATTTCATCAACATCAGGGCAAGAAAATATTTACAATTTGATTTAAATGTCGTCATAGTGAGTTAATCTTTGCATTTTATTTGTTCCATTTAAAAATTTACTTGAATTTATTGGTAGAAGATCATAATGTATACTATTTCAAACTTGTAATTTGACACTTAAAAATCTCAATTTGAGATTCTGTTTTGAGAAAAAAAAATCAATTTCTACTTCTCTGTACAGATAAGCTTTCTGTGAGTTATACACTGCCCAATATTTATCTTAGCCTGTGGTTTTCTCGCCCAGGGGTACTTGGGGAATCTCTACTTTGGAACAATACCTGGCAACTTTATCATTAACTTGAGCAAAACTTTGGGGTAACTATTTTGAAGATAATGATACACTGTGTAATAACTATTGTTATTGTCTTATTATTTGGTTATAAAAATTTGTTTTATTTTTCATAAGACGATAAACAAAATATGAAAAACAACAAATATCTCTCATATAAAAAATTTAATTTTGATAGTATATTTGCTAAAAGGTCAGGAAATACAATCTTAGATCAAATAATTTGGAATTGTGCATATAGATCTTTCTATTTGATGAGCCTATGAATTGATCAAATATATTGGTTTGGTAAATTCTTTCTGCATAAGAAATTTCAGACTATTCTCTCTGAAAAATCAACTTATTCTCCAGTGTTTATATTTTTTTTAATTATGTTTCTCTTGATTCTTTTCATCTTAAACATTTATTGAATATATTTTCTTAGAACTAGCTGGAAATAGAAGATGTTTCAGATTTGCACTTTTTCCTCATCTCTTTCTTCCCTATATTTATATCTACTTACTATGGCCTTGGAATTTCTCAGGTATCATTCATCAAAAGAAATGAGAATATATGCCCACAAAAAGATTAGCACATGAGTGTTCATGGCAGCATTATTTTTTTTTTTTTTATGCTTTGTTTTTTTTGAGACAAGGTCTCACTATGTGGTTCAGGCTGGCCTTGAACTCACAGTGTAGCCCAGGCTGGCTTTGTACTCACGGTGATCCTCCTGCCTCAGTCTCATAGGTGCTGTTACAGGTGTGCTCCACCATGCTCGGCTGCAACAATTTTTTTCTTTTGTTTTGTCTTTTTGAGGGAGGGTCTCGTGCAGCATTATTGTTAAGGCCAACTAAAAGGAATAAACTTCACACACATTGTATCATGAGTGAAAGAAGCCGGACACAAGAGACCACGAATCCATTTATGTAAGTTGTCTAGAAAAGTTACAGTTGGAGAGCCAGAAAGTAAATTGCTGTAGCCAGAGGCTGGGCGGGGTGTGGGTATTACCTGTAGGTCAGTATTGGTATTTTTTTTGGAGGAATAAAAATTTCTAAACTCATTATGCTGATGGTTGCACCTCTCCATAAAGTTACTGAAAACTATTGAAGTATACACCTGAAATGAATAAATTTTATGATAGGTAAAAATACCTCAGTAAGATTATTGTTTTATAAAAGCAATGGAGAAGTTGTTTCTAGAAGAAATGCTGGGAATTTAGTATATTTTGATCTTGTTGGATTCAGTTTCTTGTGGGGGGGATATTTTTGAACTGCTATCTGTATTAGTCCTTTTCATCTTTTCTTTTGGAATGAATCATGTTCTCTTTTTTAAAAAAATTCTCTTCAATGGGGGCAATTTTTACATTTACATAGAAGCAAATAGTGTTATTTCCAGTTATTTATTTATTTATTTTTCATTGTTGATTTATTTATTGAATCAAAATTATGCTGTATATAGAACAGCATTCTCTGAACAGAAGGCTATAATGTATCATGACATATACAGTTACCTTTAAAAAGTCCAGTTATTTATTTTGATGTTAAAAATCTGTTTCGTAGAGGTGAGAATTAGTTCAAATTCAGCTTTAGAAAGAGGCCATTTTTTCTAGGCCAGCAATTTGTCATTAGAATTTCTCTAGTTGATCAGGTCATTGATGAAGTCAGAGGCACTGACACCAGGGGGAGTCTGAAAATGCTTTGGTTTCGAAGGAAGGACCTCACACCTTGCCCTCCGCACCTCACAGCCACAACCAGGTCATCTTTGCTGGGACAACTGTGCACCTGGGTCCCTGTCACTCCCATGACGCTGGTACTCCGGTGAAAGCTATCCTGTTTGATTCTAAAGTCTAGGTTTTAGTGCTAGTGAGGAGGTTACCTGATATTGTAGCCCTAGGGATTTGCTTAATATTGTGCATACAGAATGAGTTTTTTAAAGAAGGAGGCAACCAAAGTCTGAGGTGGATTTGCCATCGTGCCTGTGTTTAAAGAATTGATATGTTTTTCCCTTTTATTTTAAAAAGTCTTTATTATTACTCCTGTTTTTGTTTACAGCAAAGTTACTGTGAACACACTTAATTCACGCACATCTATTTATTTTCTTTTTAGAGGTAGACCATAAGAACTGTCTAATTTTGAGACATATTAACAAGTTGCCCATAAAATGGTTTGACTAATTTAGGCTGCAATCAATAGACACCGGCATGCTGATTTTTTTTGTTTGTTTGTTTGCAAATATGTTAGGTAAACGTTGAACCACATTTTCTTTAGTTTTTAAATCTATGACTTTTTATTTTCAAGATAGCTTTACATTTTAATGTTTCTAAACTTTCTGAAAAATTGCAAGCATGAGGGACTTCTGGAAATCTTTTATGCAGATTTATGTGTCCCTTGCTTGCTTTATCATTATTGCTCTTCACGTGCTACTCTGATTTTTCTGGCAGAAATACTACGGAAGTGGTGTATCTTCATTGAGTTGTATCTGGAGGCACATGCTATTAAGTTGTTCCAATACAATCAGTCCCTGATTTAGGAATGTTGGAGTTGCAAACTTTCAGATGCCAACAGACCTCTCATTATGACATTCTTACACATGAGCAAACCATGGAAGTAGCTCACGAGTCTGCCAGACATTGCCACAGCTGTGCTGCTGTGTGCTTACTGTGCAATGCGATAGTGTGCAGTGGTGCAGCGCTCAGTCAGAGCCCCGGATGTCTGAAAGCAGCAGGGAAAGCAGTCTGCTATGTGCCAGGTGCTGTCCTGTCCTGTACCACCATTTTAAGGTAACTGTAAAAGTAAAAATGCTACAGGTTATTTATAATATTTTTGTGTGTTTTTTTATGTTTTACATTGTACATTTGTGTCAAAGGTGTGCAAGATTCAGGTTTGTTGTGCAAGATTCAATCTTGTTGTGCAAGATTCAATTTGCTCTTAGGAGTGAATTGCACTTATGAATATTCTTCCAGAAGAGATCCTGTTGACTGATTGACAGAATGGGATGTACTATATTGGTAATGTTAATTTTGATCATTTGGTAAAGTGGGATCCCCCTCTTTGTTCACTGTAAAGTCAATAATTTTTCTTTAGTAAGTTGTGGGAAAATAAATTGAAACTATGGAAACATCCTGTACCTCCTCATAAAACATCTACATGGAAGACGAATTTCTGTTGACTGTTTTCTAACCCCAAATTTACTCATTTGCATTGTGATGTAATGAAGGAATCTCTCTTGCCCACCCCCATCTCTATCTTTGAATCTATCACAGTATGGATTCATGGAATCTTTTTTAATCCAGTCAGCTTAATCTATTACTGTCATTATCTCCTTTGGTAATCAGACTTGAGAACAGGTGTTTTCAAGTTGCCGGGTTTGTCTTCTTGCATGGCCCTAGCATCCTCTGAGAGTTCTCTTCCTTTCCGGGTGAGATGTTCCAGATTCTGCTTGTATTTTCCCTGTTTCAGGACTTTTCCTGCTAGGAACTCTGGTTTTTTTTCTTTTGTTTCTTTTTTTTTTTAAGAAGAGAATAAAAATAAAAAACATTAAAAATATGAATTTCAAAACAAGATGATAGAAAAACAACAATGGTTGTTATATTGCATATTGTTATCTTCAAAGTAGTTGTTCAGATTATCAAATATAAGCATGCAAACATGTTCCCTGGAAGAAAGATAACCTCCTTAATAAACAGTGCTGGAAAAACTGGCTCTCCACATGCTGAAGACTAAAACTAGACCCATGTCTATCACCACGCACTAACCTAAGGTCAAAGTGGATCAAAGATCTAAATATTAAAACAGAAACACTAAATCTATTGAAAGACAAATTAGGTAGAAATTTTGAAGACATAGGGGTAGGCAGAGAGTTCATTAAAAGAAAAAACCAAACCGCACAGGAAATACTTCAAAGAATCAATAACTGGGATCTCATCTTATTGAAAATTTTTTGCACATCAAAAGAAATCACCAATAGAGTAAAAAGAAAACCCACAAATTGGGAAAACATTTTAGCCAACTGCCCCTCAGACAAAGGATTTCTATCTAGAACGTATAAAGAATTAAAAAATCAGGCCCACCAAATTCAAAGACCCAATCCAAAAATGGACATCAGAGATGAATACACACTTCTCAGATGAAGAAATACAAGTGAAGAAGATTTAGAAGTCAAGATCTAAGTGTTGACATGTGTTCAGTGTTATGAGTGTGTCTTCTGCCCTCTGCAGACAGTGCTAAGGTTACACATTCACCTGTTCTAAGGCCCTTACCTCCCACTCTGTTCTTTCTCCCTTTGTCATTGGATACCAAGTACTGAAAGCCATGAGTAAATTCTGATACATCCAACTCCAATGCAAGAGTATTTACTGTCTCTTCCTCCAGTGAGGGATCTGCCTACCATTACCCTCAGTATGCGCACACATAGGTTCAAGACCAGAATATACACTTTCACAATTGCTAAACCACTCTAAGACAGTAATCTACTCAACAGAGTCTAATAATTTATACAGCTTCCTCTATTTTTGAGGTAAGGTGTATAGAGAGTGAGTGTACAATTACATAAATATCCCAAAATATACTCACATAATAGACAACTCAGCACCTAGGAAACCCCCATGAGAGCTCCATGCCATTCAATACCCTTGAATGAAGCCTCTTTTCTGACTTATTCACCATGGATTATGAGTGCTCCTTCCAGAGCTACATAGTATGGAGTCATAAGATATGTGGCTTTTGGCCTGGCCCTTTTTCCTTAGCACAACGCATGTGAGGTGAGCCAGGTTTTCACACGTATTGGTGGTTTATTTCCTCACATTGTGGGCTGTATTCTGCCATGCAGATACAGTACAGTTGTTTAACCATTCTTTTGATAGGCTTTTATTTTTCCCAGTATTTGGCTAATATGAACAAAACTGCAAGGAACAATCCAAGCTTATACACTAATAGTTCATCTTTTACTCTTTGCGGGACCATAGCTGTGAGCAGAAGTGCTGGATTACTTGAGGGAGATGGCCAGAGACACTAGCACCATTTGACTCCTCCATCTGCAGTGTGAGTGTTTTCCTTGGTCCATATTCTCAGCGCCATTTTGTGTTATCAGCCTTTTTCACGTTAGCCATTGTAGTAGGTGCTTACCGGCATCTTACTTTAGTTTTTGTTTACATTTCTGTGATGACTAATGATGTTGAACAATTTTTTTCATGTCTATTTCTCTTTATTGTATCTTCTTTTGTGGATCATATATTTATTTTTGCCCATTTTTATTGTTTCTTTTTAAATTCTTGAGTAGTAGGAGTTATTTGTGTGTTCTGGAGACAGATACATCACAGATATTTGTTTTTAGAATCTTTGCTTTCAGTCTGTAATGAGTCTTCTTCTCCTACCCTCTTTTTTTTTTGGCAGCACTGGGGATTGAATCCAGGGCCTTCATACTGAAATACATCCCAAGCCCCCTGCCCATTTTCATATTTTATTTTGAGATGTGTCTCAAAATTGCTAAATTTCTAGGGCTGGGCTCAGACTTGTGATCTTCCTGCCTCAGCCTCCCAAAGTGCTGGGATTACAGGTGTGCACTACCATGCCCAGCTGCCTTCTCATTTCTCAGTAGTACCCCTGATGAGCAGACACTTTGAATTTTGCTAAAATCTGTTTTATCTTGTTTCTCCACCGTAGTTACACTTTATAATGTCCTATAGGAGCATTCGTCTCCTTTCTTCAAATCCTGAAAGTGTTTTTCTGTTTCCTTCTAGACCCTTGAGAGGTTTCGTGTTTCTCACTAGGTATGTGCTGCTTCTCAGATTGGATTCTGTGTGTAGTGTAAGGCAGGGGTTGAGCAACCTTGTGTGTTTCCGTGTATGTAACAGGGGCTTTCATTCTTTGTGATTTCACTTTCTGTAGATTTCGTTAATTCTGGTCAACTGTGACCTGGAAATATTAAATGGAGAATTCAAAAATAAACTATTCATAAGTTTTAAATAACATTTATCATAGTATAATGCTATCATTCTTCTATTTTATGATTAGCTGATAATCTCTCACTGTGGCTAATTTATAAATTAAGTTTTATCATAGGTATAGATGTATAGGGAAACACATACTGCAGTACGCACAGCATTCGCTGCTGAGGCTTATGGCATCCGCCAGCTGTCCTGGAATGAATCCCCTGTGGATAAGGGGAAGCTATTTTATTCACTTCTGATGAACTACTTTCTTAAAAAAGACTTTCCTCTGCATTTAATTGCTCTGATGTCTTTTTCCAAAAATTTTTAATGACATAAGTGTGAGTCTATTTCTGGAATCTTTTGTTTAAGAATTTTTTTTCTTTATACCGATGCCACACTGTCCTAATTATTATAGTTGTAGAGTAATACTTGAGGTCAGGTACTGTGAGACTTCCAGCTTTGTTCTTCATTATTCAATAATTTTATGACTATTCTTGGTTCTTTGCATTCCTATCCACATTTTAGGATCACTTACATTTTTGTGAATTTCTATTAAAAGACATGCTGAGATTGAGATTGGGAATGGATGAATATGTGAATATGTCTGGATCCTGGAAGACTGCTTTTTGAACAATTTTGAATACTTAAATGTGTAAAAACTACATTTTCTATTTATATACATATCTGGATAGCTCATATTGTGGTAAAAGTTTTGTATATACAGTCAATGAAAGATACTGACTTGTAATTTTGTTTCATTACAGTATCTATGTCAAGTTTTTAAAAATTTTCTTGGCCATATGAAATAAAACAGGAAAGGATTTTTCTTTATTTCTGAAAGCATTTATATAAAACTTTCTGGAATGTTTGATAGAATTCACTGGTAAAATAATCTGACTTGGGAAATTTCTTTATGAGAAGCTTTTGATAAGGAATTAAATTTCTTTAGCATCATCAGATACTCTATTTCAATAGTAGAGTTACTTTCTTCCTATCATTTATATTGTTGTGTTATATATGTATACGTATATATATATATATTTGAGACAGAGTATTTCTATATAGTTTGTAGCAGTGACAACAAGTTTATAGCAATAACTATATTGGACTCACTATATAGCTCAGGCTGGCCTCCAACTCATGGTGATCCTCCTGCCTCAGCCTCCTGAGTGCTGGGATTACAGAAATGTGCCACAGTGCCTGGCATGTTGTTATATATTTCAACTATATATATTATTATACCTGTTGTAGTTTGGGGTTTTAAAAGGGGAACAATATGTTACAGGAAACATATTTTATAAGATTATTTATAATAGTTCCCCAAGGAATCATATACAAGAGAGTGCAGGAAATCTGTCCACATACTAACAATCAAAGAATCCAGCTGAGGGCCTGGATCTCATGGTAATGTCTCCATGAATCCAACTGAAGACCTAGAGCTCATAACAATGCCCCCCATGAATCCAAATGGAGCCCTAGAGCCCACTACAATGTCTCATGCAGGCCTGTTTCATGGATCTGAGCTGGGAAGGCCCAAAGGTCAGTGGTGGAAGCTAGAAAGTCTGTGCCAGCAGGATGAAGGATCTGTGCTAGCAGACTGAGGGATATGAATTGGAGCCAGGAAGTGACATTCAAAGTAACAACCTGAGCTCCCCTGAAAAGTACCACAGCCATCCTCAGTGACAGTGAGGTCCTGAGCTCCTACAATGATGAGGGAATCCATGTTCCCACCAGGAAAGCCAATGTGACAAGCTTCTCCAGGAGACTGTGCAGTGTACCATCTTCCTCTCTGGGAGCCAGGAAGCGATGCTCAAAGTGAGCACCAGAGCTACCCCAAAGTGAACTGAAGCCATTCTCAGTGACAACAAGGTCCCAGGCTCTGCAGGTGATAAGAACAGCTAAGTTCATTGGGAAAACCAGCATGACAAGCTCCTCCAAGAGAATCAACAGCGCCTTACAGCTTCTAACAGCTCCCAACAGCTTCTCTCAGCTCCCAACAGCCTTTCTACTTCTCCCTCTCCAGTTCTGCCTCTTATGCTGCTGGCAACCGTCCTCAGGTGGGCCTCCCACACCCAGCACCACACTCACTCAGTTCAGCTGGATCTTACAAGTTGAGCACCATTTGTCAATCCATAATACCCATAGTACATTGTAGTATTTTCTTTAAGTAGTCATGCCTTGAATGAATCAAATACAAGTATCTTTTTATAGTAACCCATGTAATTACTAATTCTCATATTGATCTTATCATTTTATAGATTCTACTGGTATCATTTAACTTCAGCTTGAAAAAATGATTTAGCATTTTTTGTTCTGTAGCTTTACAGGCAAAAAATACTTTTATTTTATACCATTTTTCTTTTTAAATTTTATATTAAGTTTTTCAAGAATAATTTTGCCGATAAATATTCTTTGCTAATAGTTTCTTCCAGTGCTTTAGCAGTGTTGGGCCATCATCTTTGTTGTTTCTTGTGTGAGGGTAAGTATTATCACAACATATTACAATGTTTTTTTTTTCATACATAGTGTCTTCTTATCTCTAGGTAGTGTTAAAGTTTTTTTCTTTGGTATTTCTCTTCTTGAGAGACTTGAATCTGTGAATTTATATTTTTTAGTCAGTTAGAAAATTTTACCATTATTTGTTGAAGTTACTACTTCTTCCTCTGGAATTCCAGTTATATGTGTCCTAGACCATTTGGTATTCTTCTTCATGTCTGTGAGACATTTTGTTGTTTTATTCTTTTATATATGGAATAGTCCAAATATA
>NW_004955402.1:59619320-59691826 GCF_000276665.1 Chinchilla lanigera | reverse complement strand
CCTCCTGCCTCAGCCTCCCGAGTTCCGGCATTACAGGTGTGTACCACCATACCCGGCCCTTTGCTCTTTATATTGTATTAATGTATTAATCCATTTTCAAATGTACTGATCCTTTTTTCTGATGCTTACTCTTAGTCAAATTTTCACTTCACTTAACAGAATTTCCAAGTCTATAATTTGTGTTTGGTGCTTGTTTTAAAAGTTTCCATTTTCCTGCTACGTTTTTCCTTTTTTTTTTCTTTTTCCAGTTTTACTAAAACCTTATTTCTTCATGTTTTTTTTTTTTTCTCCTGGTACCGGGAATCAAACTCATGACCTTGCACTTGCTGGGCAGGCGCTGTGCCACTGAAGTAAATCCCCAGCCCCATCTTCATGTTTTTGGACTTATTTATAATACCTGATTTAAAGTTATTTTCTATTTATTACAAACATCTAGGTTATCTTTGAGCCAGTCTCTCTTGCCTGCTTTTTCTCTTGACTATGATCACTTTGGGTGTTTGTCTACTAATTTTTGATTGTGTAGTTTAAGAATATGAATATAACATTGTTGAGTCTCTGGATTTTCTTATATTCCTTGAAAGAATATTCCTGCAGTCAATTAACCTCATAAAATGCAAAGCCCAAGCCCTGTCTTCTCTGTGATAGACATTAGCAAAATTTCCAATCTCAGTTTTTGTTTTACATAGATCCTCCTGGTCTTCTGTCTGTGCTTATGTGTATACAAATCAGGAATCAGTGAAGGATTCTGGTAATTTTTTATTTGTATATATTTCCAATGCATGTGCTCCTTTCTTGGGTATATCCCTTCACTTTCTAGCACTCCAGAGGTCCCATTGTTGTCCTCTGCCTCCTCAAGGGAGTAGCACCTGGCTTCCTGCTTGAGTCCCCATAGCGTCATTCCAATCAGATGGGTCTATGCCCTTCGCAGAGAGCAATGACATCACACTTCTCAGCCTGTGCAGTTCCCCTTTTTACAAGGTCATTTCCTCTCTAATTCCTTTCTTTTTGTTGAGACTCTAATATTTGTATTTTTCCAGTTTGTATTTTTATTTGTAGGAGATTAGTCTACTCTATCATTAATAGTAACAGAATGTATGATCTGATTTTATGTTATATATTGTTGATTATTGAGGATATTTGCATAGATTTTGTACAATTTCAAATATTTATGGTGACAGATTTATTCATATAAGTTGTATGAGTGCTTGGCTTTTTCACTGATTTCATTCATTGTATATTTTATGTGTATTAATGTTTGTTTTAGCTACTATAAATCTTTTCTTACTCTATTTTATCTTCATTTATGATGCTTCCACCTTGTAAAATTATAGAAATGGACAACATCTATATATCCAGTTTGGGAATCAAAACAAGTAAACGCAAAAGTGAACTTGATACCAACTTAGGTTCAGGTTGGTTAGTTTTTCTGGCCTTGAATAGACACTCACTTTCAGTAATTTTAGAAAACAAGAGAAACACACACTTGCTTTAGCAATACTGTAGTTACTCAATGGGAAAGAGAATTCTCATATCAGTAGTGATGGTAAGTTTTTAGATTCACACTGTTATCTATGTGTGATTCTAACTATAGTGTAGCTAATTGACATATTCATCTTTCAGTAATAGGTATTGTACCTCCCAAATCCAAGGTTAGGTGAAGGAAAAAATTGTAAGTTATGACACTGAGGTCAACAACCTTAGGTTTTCTCTTAGTAAAATAGGATAAAAGTTAATTTTACAGATATTGTGAGAATTAAAGATGTCAGACAAGGGACTTAGAATAGAAGACATTTTGAAGGGGCATTCTTTGTTGTGTGTAACACTGAATTAACTTGATCAATTTACTTTTCTCCTGTATCTTGATCCCAGTTAGAACAAAGGTTTCCCATAGGTAGCCTTTTTCTGATACAATTATCTATGTATTTGGTTCTACTAGTTGAAGGGTGTACACACAGACATTTGTAGAAAGGGAAATCTATCATCCACTAATGTAGCACCAATTTCCAAAATGCCCGTCTTTCAGAGTTATGAAAATAGTTTTCATTCTACAGAACAATCATAGGTACAGTGTTGTGCAATCACCACCTCCATTTATCCCCCAGCCTTTGTGTCTCTTCCGAGTGACACCCTGTACCTACCTCCCTGCCTCCCACCCAAGGCGCTGGAATCCAATCTGCTTCTTCTGGGTTTACCTTTTCCAAATACTTCGTGATAGCAGTATGTAACCTTTAGTGCCTAACTTCTCTCATTTCAGCATGGTGATTTCAAGGGCCATCTATGTGGTGACATATTTATTTTTTATTCCTTTGATGGCTGAAGAATATTACATGGTATAGATGTACCACAGTGCTTTCCCCACCTGTCTGTTTATGTATGTTTGGGCTATCCTGTGTTTTGGTGCAGTGCATCTTGCCACTGTGGATGTGAACCTGTTTGAACATCTGTTTTTACTGCTTCCAGGTGTGTACCCAAGAACAGATCAAGTAAGATCTTTTGAATAACTTAAAAACTGAGGCTGGGCTGCACGAGGGTGATGTCTGTAACGGTAAGACAAGAGTGAAGTGCTTGAGAGCCGGCAGCGGCCAGCCCGCCTATGTGTCCCCTCCTTCCCGGGTTGTGGTGGGTTTCCCTGGTCTTCAGCTCCCCTTGCTCACTGAGCACAGAGGGGAGGCAGCCAGGGCGGTCTTGTGGTGCATACACAGCTTGGTCCACTTACTCTAGCAAGTGCAAAGTGGGCTTTGCTCTGAAGCGCTCTTGCATGCATCACTAACATCTTGTCAGCTGACTTTCCATGGGGCAGATACTGGTGGGCTGGCTTAAACAGGAGAAGCCCTGTGCATAAGCTTAGGCTCCCTTATGCCAGACTCCAAATGGCAGCCTCGTATATCCAAATTCTTTCCTGGCCTACAGAGTTGGGATGCGTTTGTCCAGCCCCACAGTCATACAGTTACACATCTCTCAGTATATCTCTATGGCATCTCGTCTCCTGCCTCCATCTTGGGTTGAACCCTGATGATGTAGGGCATAAGCACGCATCCCCTGCTTTACAGCTTGGCCAGGCAGGAGATGCCCATGGGTGAGGCCAGCTGGAAGCTGAGGAACAGAATGATGCCTCCCTTTTCGAGGTGGCTGATGAAGTGCGAGTCCTGCCAGCCTCTGTGCTCAGGGCTGGGGAGATGCAGAAATGGCGCCATAAGTCCTGACAACTCCCTGGAACTCTCCAAAACACTGGTTGGAACTTCGAATGGGAGGGGGATCAACATCCTGTTCTCTGTTCCTCCCATTAGGTATGACTGACAGCTCTGGACATTGAGAGAAAACACTCGTAGGTTGACGCTGCAAGGTAGAAAGGAGACGCAGATGGCCTGGTGTCCTTGGGACGGGAGGGAAGACACAGCCATGTTTCTTTCTTGCTCATGTATCCTCGAAGAATCTGGAAATTCAGAAAAGGAAATATGCTTGACAAAAGCAGTCCCGATACCTGCTCTTTCTTTCTAAAGGAATAGGAAAGAATACAAAACTTAGACAAATAAGTGCTGTGTCCAGAGCTTAATGTAGCAGCTCTGACACCACGGCTACAGTGGTGTCAGAGGGGCCAAGTGGGGACTTGTGACTCTGTCCCCACTGCTATAGCCAGGCCAGGATCCTGGACTTCCAAGGATGCAGACTGAATCGTGTTCCTTAGGCCCCTGCACTGAAGCTTTAACTTCTACTGTGATGCTACTAGGGGACAGAACCTACAAGGTGGTAACTGAAGTTAAATGAAGCCATAGGGATGGAACCAGAGGATTGGTGTCCCAATGAGAAGAAGGAGAGAAGAAAGGCCTTTTCAGGCACAGCAAGAAGCTGGAAGTTGAGTCTTCACCAGACACTGACCATGCCTGTCTACTGTCTCAGACTCCCAGGCTCTAGGACTGTGAGACATAAATGCCTGCAGTGAAAGGTGTTGTGCTGTAGGACTTTGTTATGGCAGCTCTAGTGGTTTCCACACCCATTCTACCCCATCAGCTTGGTGTAGGTTGGGCATAGTGAGCTACAAGACATTTTCCACTGTCCAGCAGTGACAAAGTCACACCTCCCCACAGCATTCGCAGTGGGCACATAGGAAGCAGTCACTCCAGCCCATTAGGCAGCCAGGTACTGTCTGTGGTAGGGCAGAAATCCCAGCCCTGCCAGTGGAGGTGGGTCTCTGTCTCCGTCTGGGGATGGTGAGGCAGGGCAGGTCCTTGCTGGAGCCATGTACGATGCAGCCAGCTATGCTGAAACTTGGAGAGGACCCAGAGCTGTGTCATACAACACCCGCAAAGCCCAGGCTCCAACCGAAAATCACTTGTCATATCCAGAACCCTCACCCAAAATATGTTAATAAGCTGACATGAAAACATTCAAAACAGGAGAAAAAATAAGTCTGAGAAAGAAAGGAAATCTCAGCCAAGATATAAAAAGTTTCAGGAGAATAGGATATAAGGAAGCAAATGGACATTGTAAGCTCACTGCCTGAAATCAAATTCAGTGGATGGTCTGCACAGAAGAATGAAGAGAAGAAGGAAAGAACTGGTGAACTGGGAAAGACTATAGCAAGGAAACAGTCCACTTAGAAATGGTCAAAAACTGTGAATAGACATACTACCCAGAGAACATTCAGAGGCAGTACACCTGAAAAGGGGTCAGGTATCATTAGTCATTAGGGAAATACAGACACAAACCCCACCAGGATACTACTACATGTTTATTAAAATGGCTAACACTTTAAAAACAAAAAAATACCAACATCAAATTCTGGTGAAGATGTAAGGAGACAGGGTCATTCATATAGCTGTGGGTGCAATGTAAAATACTGCAGCTACTCTGGAAAAGGGCGTGATAGTTGCTTAAAAACTAAAGATATGCTTACTGTGTAAACCCAACCATCACACTTGGTTTTACCTACCTCAAAGAAAAGAAACCTATTTTTGCACAAACACTGCATATGGATAGTCACAATAACTTTATCATAACTGCAAACTGGAAACTATCCAGATGTCTGCCAGTGGGTGAGCTGTTACATGCAGTGAGTGATACCTGCAGTGGGTGTTACACGCAGTACCACAAGCCCTGCTAAATCCCAAGACGTAGTTTACTCCAAACTCAGCAGCCTGACCAGTTTGCTGGAGAATTGTGTCCTATAAACTTTCAAGTCCCAAAGTTGCATGCTATCTGACTTCATTTGTATAACATACTTGAAATGACAAAAATATAGAAATGAAGAACAGACCAGAGGTTGCGAGGGCTAAGGGAGAGGGAGGTGGGGGAGAAGGAGGCACTGCTGTGGGGTGGAAATGCTCCATATCCTGATATGTTGGCATCACTGGCCTGGTGGTGACATGCTGCTACAGTTTTGTCAGATGTTACTCTTCCAAGTATCTCGGTCACTTTCCTGTCACTGGACAAAATGCCTGACACATGCAATTTAGAGGAGGAGAGGTTTATTCCAATTCAAGGTTTTAGCCCATGGTGGTCTGGCTCCAAGGCCAAATGGCAGAGGGGTATGGCACAAGAACCTGATGGAAAAAAGTTGCTCATCCCATGACAGCCAGGAAGCAGAGAGAACAGGGAGGGACTCAAGACAAAAATACACCCATCCAGGTCATGTTCCCAAGGGACTCACCTCTAGCCAGGCCCCATGTCCTAACAGCACATTCAGCTACCGAACTCATCAAAAGATGAATCTGCTTACGAATACAGCACTAACCTGGACCCACGATCCAATCGCCCTCCAAATGCTGAGACTTTTGGAGGATGTTTTAGATCTAAACCTTAAATAAGGAAACTGGGTATCTCTCTATATTATTTCTTACAAGTGCATGCAAATCTACAGTGATCTCAAAATAAAAATTTAGTTAAAGCAATAGGTAGCACACACTTGTAGGAATGCTAAGGTAAGGCCTGTGGTGCCTTTTACTTCTAACATGCAGCATTACTGAACCAGAAGTGGGAGGAGCTCTTTGGCACATGCTTTGGCTCCACTGATGGACACCTTGAACTCTGCTTATTTTTGTGGGCCTTCTTTGAGCACCCCTCTGCGTGCCATGGGTTGATGCTGAGAGGGATCCTGCTTCTCTGTGATGCTGAGAAGCTCCTGGCTTTTCTTCTTTCTGCAAAATCTAAGTTGGCCTTTGCACTTTGGTCATAAGGTAGAGGTGTGTGGTTTGTCATCAAGGGATTTTACAAAGCTCTGGCCACCCTAATTCACTGTGAGACCACGTGCAAAAGGAGCAGAGGAAATGCTCACATCTTGACAGGGAGACCCTGGTTTTGAACTCAACAGTGAGAGAAGCAGCTGGCCAGCAGAGGTGGGCCTGGGACTCAGGAGCCAGAGCTGCCCACAGCTCTGACTAGGACAGTGGATGAGGTCCAAGGACCTGATAGGGTTTGCATGCCTGCTCTTGTGAGCAGGTTACAGAGCCTGACTGCAAAATGTCAATGTCTTCATGACTTTTAAACTCAGCACAGTTCAACTAGTGACAAATTTGGATAAATATAAATGCTAATAAATATCATGTGCAAAACATAAATTCTTCCTCAGCTGTTAAAACATTTCTTACTTTGTAGAATGGTATGGATTTGTTTGTGCTCATTAGCCATCCATTTTTAAAAAGCAAACGTTAGATACTTGCCAGATATTCTCTTACCCTGCTCTTATCAAAGAGAGCCTTCATTTACACGCATATGTGTTTATGGTGGTCTGTAATCTGGGGAACAATCATATCAGTGTGCTCAAACAAGAGAAAAAGGGAAGAGAATCTCAAAAACCACATTCTTCCTCTTCTCCTTATGCTTTCTTGATATTTGGCTCTAATTAGATGACCTGCAGATTCTGTGTTAAGCACTCTGGGAAATTTAAGGGACAATTCCGATGCCCAGAGCTGTGTTCCCTGCATGTGGAGTCAGATATTTTTGCATTTTTATTTCCAAGCCTTTCTCACGGCAATCCCATAGTTGCGGAGCCAGTTTTTATTTCCAAATGAGATAGTTTGCACATGGTGAATCAGAAAACTCCAGTCTATGTGATTACTAACATTACTTTTGTTGTTTTTTCTTCTGACATTGGATTGGTTCAGTTGTCTCCAAATTTAGCTTAGACCAAGATGTTCATACTGAAAAATATATGCCAGGGTTAAATAATTCTTATTATGAACCATTTGTCTATGAGTACAGCCTGTTTCTTTTCTATGTAAATTTAAAATTCTGTGCAATAAGTTTCTTATCTCCAGATTTTAATGTTTAATTTCATCCACTACTCAAAAATGTTTGCTTGCACATTTTGCTCCACCTTGGACCAAACTTATTGAAGTTGAAGTGCCATTTTTTCCTCATCCTTCTGCAGAATCCATCACATAGAGTGATAGTAATGAGATATGACTGAAGAAGGGTGCACAGGTGTATTATCCGGGCCCAGATTGGCAACCCTCTGATATACACAACGCAGGCGCCCATGTGCACACATACATACACGGAGAACCATGCCTGATCAAAGACTTCCATTTGGTTGAACTTGGCAATGGTTTTGAAATGTTGACAACTGTCAAATTAAGATCACCCAAGCCACTTCACAGGCTTAAATTTGGATGCAGGTCTCAGAACAGAAGGAGACAGCTACTGGCTACTGCCCAAGTGACTTCACCATCTATCATTCAGTTAGTTGTGCCTTATGAAATGAAGCAACCTAGAAAGAGGGGAGGTCTGCATCCGATGCTGGAAATCAGCATTTTCCACATTCACTTTCCTGGGAAGGAAGAGCACAGATTGGCCTTTCTTTAAAATGCACAAATAAGGAAGTGTGGTTGGTTCGATTAGCTTTTCTTTTGAATTCCTTCCTCATTTTTGTTCCTTTCTGTTCCCCCTTTTACCCAGGGAGAAGTATTCATGTCTTACAGTGCAGTGGGAGGCATGGGACTTTATTTCTTCCTGTCCGAGTGCTGTATTTGTCTGTACTTGGTCATGCTGATGTTTTCTGTTGCAATGCTCTGGGGTTATTCCCCTTTCTGACTGTCAGTCTTAGTTAAAATGTTCATGTGTTTATCATCTTCTTGATTTTAACCTTTTCAAGAGCGATGACTCTGTTGTCTCAGTTTTGGTGTGGATTTTAGCATCCAGCAGAGCATCTAGCATAGAGCAGGGGCTGAGTAAGTGATACCAGGGCACTGAGATAAGCAGAGAGTTTTGGTGCATAGGAACTTTTCTTTTTGAATTGCCATCATTATTGGAATTGATTAGCAGGGCAGAGAAATTAAATTATTTTAAACTTTTTCTTTGTAATATTTGATTACTTAACTATCAGAATTGCTCAGCTAATATTTTAACTGAATCATCCTGGTTAAAAATGCCTTTTCTTTTCTTTCTTTTTTTCTTTTCTTTTCTTTTCTGTCTTTTTTCTTGTGTGAGAGTCTTCCCATGTGCACAGCTATCCATGTGGGAAGTCCCCCACCAGCAGACTCTCTCAAAACCCTCTGCATCAACGGGAGCAGATATAAATTAGTAAATTTACACCTGCAGAGTAGAAGAAATTAAACCACCCACCAGCTTCAGGATCTGCTGTAAATGTGGCAAAGCCACTATAGTCAAAGCTAAGAGCTTTTCTGATGACAGTGTCAAAAGGCTGCACACCTCTCAGGCCGCTGGGATCCTGAGAAACCAAATCCTGTGATGGCACTGGATGACCTTCCACATCAGGAAGAGGACTCTGGGACAAAATGTATGTGTGTGTCACCAAGATGTCTGCATGGTTTTGGAATTTCTTTTGTAGATGTGGATTTCAGCTTATGTAGGTGTCATGGCAACCAAATGTCCACACTATTGGTAAAAGCAGGTCCTTCAGTTAAATAGCCAGTACTTCTTGTCTCTACAACATCAAATGATGATTGTAAAACCACTGGAAGGGGAATAGTCTGTAGTTCTTAATGTGTCATTAACTGTGTGGCTTTGGAAGAAAAATATGTCCTCTCTTTTGTGATATATTCTGTTGAAAAAAGTGGTTCTGGTAACATCTGCATTTCTGACCTTGAAAGATTATCTGAAAAGTACATTAAACGGTAGTTGTGAACTACTGTGAACAGTGCTTGTGAGCTACCCAGCATAGTGATGGCAAACGTTGTAGAGCTTTTAGTGGTACAAACAGCCCTCTGTACACGTGTGCCGCAGGTCTGCCACCACTGACCTGGCAGGTACACTTGGTGCTGTCCAGATGATGGGCTCTGACAATTACTCTGGAAATAGGGGCCCCAGTGCAGACATTCAGCAGATCAAATATAAAATGCAATGTGCATACGGGGTAAGACAAATGCATTTGTATTCAGTACCTTGCTGGGTTCCAGGTGTGAAATATGGGTTATTAAAAAATTGTACCATTTTCTTTGATTAAATAATTTTACATCTTTTCCATGCATCAATGGTTCAGAAAGTGTTCAGACCCAGAAACTTCTACTTAAAAAATCTCAAAATAGTTTGGATGAAATGCAAGCGTTGGGAAGGAACAGAAGGAGACGTGGGTGTGTACCCAGAGGTCCCTTTCGTGCCTCCATTTTGTGCATGGGGAGTCAGGCTTCCACGCTGCTGAATTAAGGACACACTTCTGACCATCCTGCCGGCTTCTCTGCGCGTTTGTGGCAATGGTCTCATCATGGGGCACAGTGTTCACAAATATTGCCAACAGCCACACTGGAGAAATAATCTTTTTGTATGAATTTAACCAAAGAGTGCAAATGTGATTTAACAGCAAGCACATCATTCCCTCTGTTCGAGGGCTTTCTGTGAGAGAAGCTGGCAGATCTGCCTGTGTGCGGCTCAGCCAGGTAGGAGGAAGCTTGAGTGGGCGCATTAGTGGATCCTGGCAGCAGTTATTCAAGTCCCAGATGTCTCTTTGCTGATGTATGAGTAATGACAGGGCTTGATGCTCGTGGACAGCTTGTGCAATCACAGGGAAGGTGTGAGGAGACGCTGTCACCGGATCCAACCACAAGATGTCACTCGCGCTGCTCGTGCCCTACATCTATCGCCTACACTCCGCAGCTCCTTCTAGAAACCAGGTTGCTTTAATTTTTCTGTATGTATTTCTGTAGCATCTTCATTGAAGGTGATGATACAGGGTAGAGAGGGGTCCCTTTTCTTGTCTAGGTTCACATAAACTACAGTGTCATTTAAGAGTTCTTGGTACCTCGGCTGTGCCAGGGGCAAATAAGAATAAGCAAGATGAATTGGACTAGTGGGTGGTGACAGGCACAGAGCAGACTCACCTGGATGCAGACCGCTGGTCCCAGAGTGAGCCCTGCATCTTCTGTTTCTGCCTAGATCGTGCAAGCTTGTCCCATGAGAAATGTTATGGGTGATGCGAGAATGCTGCGTGTTTTGCCTCCCTGGTGGGTGGAATTTGGAGTCCCTACTACACATATACTAAATCTCCATTAAAAACAAAAACAAAATGAAACACTTTGTAAAGGTCTTAAGAGGGGAAAGAGGAGCTTTCTGCAGCCTTCTGAGGTTCTGGCATCAGTAAGCCTGGAGGATAATATTCTCAGTCTCTTTCCAGCTGCCCCTGGCACTCTTGCCCCCCGACCCTCACCTCAGAGCGATGGATTTATACAAGGAGACAAAGGAGCAGGAATGGCAGTGAAAGCCTATAATCCAGGTGACCTGGGAGGCTGAGGCAGGAAGAGTCAAGTTTGAGCCAAGAATGGACAAGTTACTGACTTAGCAGGACCCTGTGTCAAAATTTAATGAAAAGGGCTGAGGCTGTAGATCAGAGGGAAGACTATGGGTTTAATATCCAGTGCAAAAAAGAAGAAGGAGAAAAAGAGAGACAAAGGTAGATACGGGCCAAGTTTTCCCTGGCACAGCTGAAGAATCCTGAGAACAGCAGCACAGCTGTTGTTGGGGGACGTCTGTGGGAGCCACGCCCAGTCCTGAGGCCTGGGCTTGCTCCCGCCAGTGAGCTGAGGCTGTGACGGAAGGCTGGGGGCAGCAGATGTGTTTTATTTTCTTGCTTCACTAGAATTGAACCCCCAATGTGACAGGATTCTCTTGCACACTGAGTACCAGCCATACCTGTCTGACCTCTTCAGTGGGCCCCCTGGACAGGGCAGATAAACTAGACAAAATCACTGCAAGGACATGTGTAACTCTCAGGATTTGGGGGAGGGGCATCTCTGTTGGCATGGCTGGTATGGCCAATGTCCGGTCACAAAGTGACAGCCGTCCAAAACTGATGGGGCTGCAGAGGGGCCAGGCAGAATGGAAACTTGTTACTACATTCCCTAGGCATTCACTCTATTTCTTTCAGCCGTGCTTTTTCTGAAACTTCTGTTACATCCCGAAGTGACTGGTGTCCAGTGGAACACACTGCCCCTGTGTTGCATGTTAGGAGTGATTCTACCTTACTTGAAAATTGGGATGCATTTTATGTGAAAAGTTATATTTTAAAATATATTGTTCGGCTTAGCAGGGCTGTGTGACCCTGCACCTTCTCTGGTCCACATTGTTCCTGAGGGCAGTGGGTTTGAAGTTCAGTTATTTGAGTTTGACTTGAAGGAGAGTAGTCCTATGTGGGTCATGTAAGTGGTGGTTTCCCTGACAGTCACGACCACCACCCTTTGTTATCTTTCTCAACTGCACAGCATGGCACTAAACCTCCTTTTGATTCCTATTTCTGGGTACTGCTATGGTAGACAGAATCGTGCCCCCCAAAGAAATTGATGAAATACTAACCACTGTTGCCATCACTGTGAGCATGACCTCATTTAGAAATGAGATGCTTGTGGATGTATCAAGTTAAGATGATATCACTTTGAGCAGGGACCTTTGGAATATTTGAAAGACTTGGACATGGCAGGTGTCTCAGGGTGGTTGCTGAAGTTACGTTCACATGACTATTGCATAACTCTGATGTTCAAGGAGCTCGTAGTGTAGTAGGGAATGAGCAACCAGATGCTGTCAACAGAGCGAAACGTGCAAGGATAATCGTGTGCACAGGCGTCCCTGATGGCACAGCTTGGCCCTGAGAAGGTGAGAATTGGAGGAGCTAAGCAGGGTCAGGAGACCTGTGAAGAACTTTGGTAAAAAGAAGAGACAGAAGGGTTGAGGACGCAGCACTGTCCACTAGGATTGTAATGCAAGCTACGTGTGCAAAATCAGTGCATCTCATATTAAACAGTAAAAAGAAATAAGTGAAACTGATATTACTATTACAGTTTAACTCAATGTGTCTAAAGTCTTATAATTTCAACCTGAAATCAATATAAAATATGGATTTTTATTTGGTGGCTTGTCTTCAAGATGCTGTGGGTATTTTCTACTTTTTAAATGAAAATTAGAAGGGTAGAGTTTGTAGCCCATGGCTATTATATTGAAACATTCCAGGGTAGAGAGAGAAGGTGGTCAGGTTTCCAGCAGGGAATGACATACTTGGGTAAGTGTTTCCTACAGACTTCTGGTGGGGCAGCATGTGTGTTGGAGATAGTTTGGAAGGGGCTATCCTGAAGGCAGAGAGACTACACATGAGACTTTGGCTCTTGCAGTGGTCCAGATGAGGGACAACAAGTATGTGATCTGGGAAGTCATGACAAGAGAGAGAAGCCCAACAACCCTAGTACGTGAGCACTTCACCTAAGAGACCTGGGGTTGGCTGGGTGTGATGTGAAGATGTAAAGTTCAGTTTGGAAAATATGGAATAACCAGGCAGACAGAAGTTCAGGAGAAGGGAATGGTGACTTTTGGATCTTCAGCCTGTGGGGTGGAGTGAGTGGCTCTGATCATCTGCACAGTGTATAAATGGGCTATGTTGGAAACCTACTTAAATAGTGGATTTGACCAAGACTAAAAATGGATGACCCAAGAATGACGAGGCCGGTGAAAATAGAGAGGTGGCCTGAGGGATCACAAAAGAGAAGGTGGCCCAGGTTCAAGTTTAAGGTAAGGGCAGAGCCATCAGGTTACAGGGCAGCGTGCCCTTCACTGATGAGGTGAGATGAAACATCCTTGCACATGTTAAAGGCAGAGGAGAAACTGTGATCAATTTATTAAATGTCTCCATATTTAAATGTAGGTATGCTTTATAGAACAATGTGAAAAGTGATTTCTCAATCATATTCTTGCTGACAGAGCTCAGGTGAAATCTCCTGGCCATGATCTCCTGGTGGTGAGGGAAAGGGTGCCGAGGATGCTGCTGCTTTTGCTCACCAGCATTGATGAGATGCACAATGTCAGCACCATTCCAGGTGCTTTTGTAGGCAGGCATTTTGTGCCCTAGAGACACACAGCATTAGTGGATAGGTTTTGAATTTCAGTTTAAATTAGCTAATTTAGATGGGTTTAATTAAATTAATTTACTTGACAGCTTTTAATTTAATTTGAAATAAAAAATTAAACATTAAGTTTAACCCACATGCAGACTTTAAGCGTGTATCATTAGTGTCCACATTTCGGAGACAAGAGTTGTGAAATGTGGTCACATGTTCTAGACCACTCTGCTGGCATGCAGAGTGGCAGGGTCTAGATGTCCTGGGCATCCTTGATGGTTCCATCCAGTTGAGGAACTTGGGTTTAAAAACTGATGGATTTGCTTTTCAATTCTGGCCCACATCTGTGTGTGCAATATTGAGTGCTTTGCTAAAAATTCAGAACCTTAATTTCCCCTGTGTAGGGGAAGGATTGCACTCCCTACTCCTAGGCAGGCTGCGGAGCTTAGCCAAGTAAAGCGGCTTAGGTATTTATGGCAGGCATCACTTCCAAGTAGATGTTCTCATCGTGTTGTTCAGAAGTCACAATTTAATCTGGAATGTTGATTTTGTTAGCTCTTGTTAAAATCTAAGCAAGTCTTGTATAAAATTTTCTTGCAGTGTTACATCATAGTAGGTTAACCATCAATCATAACAACCTATTATATATTTTATGAGGAAGTCAAAGAGAAGAGTTTGAAGGATCCACACACAAAAAAATGATAAATGTACGAGGAGACTGAAATGCTAATTATTCCGATTGGATCGCTACACATTGTATACCTGTATTGAATTATCACACTGTACCCTATAAGTATTATAATTATGTCAATAAGATAGAAAAGAATAAAAATTTTATATAAAGAGAATATAGGGTTTGGAGTTAAAGACCAAATTATAGTCCTCAAGTCATAGTCTGAGAAATTGCGGTTGGTTTATCTTCTCCTCTCTAGCATATCTGCTGAAAACACCAGTCGCATTGGGGCTGTTTGCTTTAACCCAGGTGAGTCCAAGTGCCTGACTTTTAGTTGTACCCTGAAATGACTCTAAAACAAAAAGTCTGTTGTTTTCTGTTTATATGAGACCTTTAAGGAGCATTGCTTTGAGGTAAGCGGTACTGGGGGCACTGGAATTCCTCCTGCATAGTCACGGTCACAGAAGCTCAGAGAAATTTACTACTTTCTCCCTATCTTCTAACACCTTTTCAGTGTGTTGAGCAGTGGTCTGAATTTATTTCTTCAGCGGGCCCCTATTTTCCTTGACCTATGGCACTCCACATCCTTTGATATGCAAGTGAGGACAGGTCAAGTTCACAAGAGCCTGGGCATGGCACTAGGATAGATCTGGAATTTCTGGTTCTACACCTGCTTGCCCCTGGGAAGCCCTCCCCAGTGCCTTACCATTTCATGATGCCTCCTCCTCATTTACTTCACTCTAGTGGTGCTGCTTGTCTTTGGTAATGGTGGGCTTCCAGCTTTAATTGCATGTACCACATTTCTGTGACACAATTTTACGTCATACAGTGTTATTTCTTTCACACATGATTGATGAAGGATGCTTGGCCCTGTGTAGGAAGCCCTCTGTTTGTTCTGTGGATGGAGGCTAACTATGTATGTCTGTAACTCCTTGTATTAGCCAGTGTTGATTTATAATCAGTGCTTAGCAAATTCTTCAATGAAGACATAGAGAATTTGCACTGAGACTTTGGTCCTGTCCAACGTGCTGGACTTTATTCAGGAAGGTGGGAGGTTTCGGGAGACATCTGGATGCTCAGTGAAGTAGGATGACAGGCAAGAAGCTGTTGGAAGGATTTTCACAGTGGAACCATTCTTATACAAATCAAGCTTGTTTTCCTGTGCAATGACACCAACAATATGGGAAGAACTCAGGCTCAAGTGAATGCTGATGCTTAATGCTACTATAGGGCAACATTGCTCAGCTGCGTAGCACTTGCATTGTCCTACAAGCAAGAGACACCCGGGGGGAGCTCTGATCCTGCTGTGACTGTAGGGTCACTTGCTTGGGCCCCCAAACCTTCCCCTGCATTCCTTTCTCTAACACCTTGATTATTTTCAGCTGCTTCTCCTGGAATTTTCCAGTTTAAATATACGTAGCTCTAAAGAAGATGTCTTCTCTAGGTACAGGTTTTGTCTGTTCCTTTACAGGTAAACATTAAAAAAATAAAAGCGATATGGAAATTCTAATAAATCAAGCGTTTCCTTCCTCTCTTCTTTCTTTTTCTCTCTGTTTTCCTACCTGTCTTGTCGGACTCAGATGAGGTAGAAAATAACAGAATTTCATAGCTCCAATTTCCTGTCTGAGCAGCAAGGACGATTAGAGTTCTCAACCTGAATTTCAGGGCAGGGTCGGTTGAACCAACCAGGGTCACTTGTGAGCAGGGTTCATGGGCATGTGGCCCTGTGTAGCGTCCCTGTGGTGATGTGGGCCAGGTGGGGGCACTGCACCACCGCCAGTTGCTCAGTCTGGCTTATTTTGTGAGATTTGGCAGAAGTTTTGTCCTAAATGCAGCCCTGAGGCAGTACAGTAACCATCCCCCTCCGCCTAGTGGAAATTCCCTTCCTCCCCTCCACTGCCCCCACTCCAGAACCATCATCCTCTCAGTCTCAGGCTAATGGTGCTTTAGAGAAAGATCAAAGTCTCATAGATAAGTGTTCTTTTACACAGTGTTCCTGACACTCCATTTGGTAAACAGTTTTTTTCTTTTTTCGTTAAAAGAACATATAAACACGCCAAGAGAGATGGATAGACTACTGCTTTTCTCTTTCATTTCTCGTCCTGATGGCAGTGACTGTGCTGGGTCCAGCCATGGCGCTGCCCCTAGACAGCCACACTGGGCTGCTGCACATGCCAGAAAAAGTAGGGATGAAAATATAAGAAATGATGCCAAGTACAAGCTAGTGACTGGCAATCTCCTCAGGCTTCCATCCTCTTTGCCATTCAATGGCAGTTCTTTTCCCTTTTTAAATAATGTCTTTAAAAGTATTCCCCGTAAAAAACTTATTTGTGCTTAGTGTCTTTCCTAAAGAACCAGCAAATAATGTCCTGATTGCCAAATTCTCTCAGCAAAAGAAAGCACCCAACAAAGAAAAGCATAAAGGAAATTTAAGTCCTCGTATATTTCTGCTATAGCTCCTCCAAAATTTCGGGGATAAGTACAGATACACAAGCAAAAAGCACAAGCACTGTCAATGCCTTGAGAGAGACCTTTCAGATGAGTAATGTCAAACGGACTTTGCTAACTGTTGGTACGAGGGGTCTCACTTCCTGGGCATTGCTGATTGCTGGGAATCCTGGACAGGGTGACTACTACCGTACCTGATAGCATATATTCAGGTTCTGTTTTTCCTACCATTTTTGGTTTAAAAGAAGATAGCTCCCCTGGGTTAAGGTGAAATGGCTATTTCTGATCTATACAGAACCAATGCTGGTTTTCATTTTGGCCTGTTTTGGAGTGGGGTGGACAGGATGCTGTGATGGGAAGGTTCTGAAGGAGAACTGCAGTCTGACACAATGTAGTTTTCTATTCTCCTGTGAGATCTGGGAGTTCTGCTGCTTTTGGTCCAGGCCTGGATGCTTTGCTTTCTTTCTAAGCCCTGGCATAGTACATCTGCTTCTTGAATCTCACAGCCTTGGGAAGGTGCTCCCGGTGGGCATGGAAAAGAGAGATGGAGGTATAAGGACCATCACTGGTGCCCCACACGGTGCCCAGCACCTTTGCCAGGACTCTCTGCCAGCATGCCCTCATCCCTGCCACCAGAGGTTACTTACAGCTGGGCCAACCAGAGTGGAACAGTGGAATATTCTCCATCCCTTCACTGCTATGTTAGTGGGACTGATAATCAGGTTGCCTGAGTCTCCTTAGCCAAATTCTGGTAGCTTAAAAACAGATAAGCACAGCACTGAGCTTGGTGGCCTCACCTCTGATACCCTGTGAAAGTCTTTTGTGTTTGCCAATGAGAGAAAAGTCCTGATAGATCAGTGTGGTGTGCACAGTCTTTTGAGATACTGTGAACAATGTAATATGAATTTCTAGAACTCCACACCATGGCACACCCCCATGCCTGTTTTATTTTTACGAGTGTCATTAAGATCCTGCAGTTGCACCATAAAATGGGAGACAAAGTTGCTCTGCCAGACACAGACTTTTAAATGCTTCAAAGTTGTTACCAGTATGTTCCTGTGTGCTTGATTTGTGCAAGACCTGATCTAGTCATTTCTATGTCGAAGGCCTGGTTTCTCTATTTTGCATGAAAATTTTTCATTAAAAAATCCAAAGAGCAAAGTTGCTGAGTGAGCACAGGACGAATTGGCCTCTCCGAGCCGGACTCCCTGCAGACCAGCTCACGGCCCTAAGAAAAATGAGTGGATGGGCTTAGCTCTGTCCCTAATGAACAGCAGTAGATCACATCACAAAAACTAGACACGCATAATTTGGCACCATCGACAGCAGCCTCCCCACCAAAGGCTTGGGGCTTTTATGTCTGAGCTGACATGAAGCTTGGAACTGTCTTTGACCTTAAGGGGGCGGGGGGCGCTCAGTGCTGTGGGAGAAGGGGAGGGGCTGGCTCTTGGTCTCTGGTGATGGTCCTTCTGCCCCAAAGGAACCCTGAGTCCCCCTTGCCTGACTCGACAAGCAGAACCACTGGGGGGCGTTCCCTCCTCAGACCCCAAAAGGCGCCCTCCCCAGGGAGCTGGCAGGGAGAGGGGACAACGGGCAAACAACCATAAATCAGGGCTGTCCTGATTAAATCAGGCATAGACGGCAAGTAAGTTATTAGCGCCTGTGAAACTAATTGGGATACTGATACACTCATTTTTGCAATGTCTTTCAAACACCGGTTGTGATGGGAAACAGCTGTTAGATCCAGAAAAAAATATATAAAAGGAAAGAAAGAAAGGAAGAGAGCTTTGGATTCAAAATCGTAATAATGTCTGTCTCCTCTTTTCCCTTTCACAAAAGCTCTTAGATTCTCCTATTCTCTCTAGACAATTACTCACAGCAGGCGGGTCAGCCAGGACGAGCACACTACTGCATTTAAAGTTCATCTGCCGAAGGGGAAAAGACAGAGAAAAAAGGATCCCTTTTCTTTACGGGAGGTGGGGAGTGGTTGTTTAAAATAGGTTAGAGATTCAGGTTGGAGGGGGAGAAGTTAGAAGCGGAGCAGAATCGTAAATGGGGCCGCCTGACTTCTGGTGTCGTTCGGATATAGGCAGCGATACTGGGAATCTGCACGCAAGGAAGCGATGCTGCCGCGCTTATTAAACTGCGCGGAACGTCCTGCACAAAGTCTGGGCCCTGTCGCCTGGCCAGCGCTGGGCAGGGGTCCAACTGCGCCTCTCCTGCCTTCCCTTCTCTGTTTCTTCCCTGTCTGGGCCTCTACGTCCCCTTCAGGAGCAGGCTGTTCTGTGGACACAACCGGGAAAGCAGGGGTTCAGAGCTATGGGCAGAAGCCCCCACAGCTGCACTGCCGGGGAGGGAGAAGCCGGGGCTGGCGAAAGCCTGCCCCCGGGACTCCTGTCTGTTCTCCAGAGACGTGTGTGGACGGCACCGCACAAGGCAGCTCTTCTTTTATAAATGCTTGTCACTCCATAACAGATCGGACGCGGCTTTGCCTGTTGTGGAGACGCAGTCACTCACTGCTAAATCCTTGTTGTTTGGCTGCTTCACTTTCCCATGATGTCCCTATGCCATGCCCCGCTCCCCCAAAAAACCGCAAACAAAAACGCATTTGAGCATTGTCTTTTCTGTGCCTTCAAGTCAATGAACCTCCAATGGACCAAAATCCTTTTGTCTTACACAGGGAAAGTTGTTTAAAGCTTCAAATAAACTTAAAATACCGGTGCCCGTGACTAGCTATTTTATGTTTCATACCCAGTGCAACGCACTCCAGACCATTAAATTTGCACAGGTAATTAGAGGCCATGGGTCAAGTCCCTTACTGGTCCCTGTCTGTGAGCATTCAGATGTGCCCCATCTCCTCTCCCACTCACCCGACAAGGGGATCCCCAGCAGGAGGGTCACCTCAGCTCTTGGAGACCCCTGTTACTGCAGCGCCAACCGGGCTTGGGGTTAATAGAGTACTTCCTTGCATGGGGGGCGGTGTGAGTGGGCAGTCTGCTGCCCAGGGTTTAGTGATGTCTAGCTGACTCTTCCTCCCTGGCTCCGGCTCCCATGGTTCTGCCTGCTCTGTAGAGCGTCGAAGGAGAGCCCCTTGAAGCCCTTGTAAGGACTTTTCTGGGAACTACCAGGGGGGTCCCTTTCTGCTTAGAGCCCCTTCCTTCTCTTGACTCACAAATCAGAGGCCAAATGTGGCCTGAGTAGCTTCCTGCCCCTTTAGAGAGCCAGCCATCTGATGGCCTGGCTGCTAGGCCTCTCCCAGGCAGCCCTAAGAGAGGGTACTGGGAAGGCACTTGGCTCCTTAATGTTTTGTAACTCTTTTTGCTGTCTACAGGGTCAAAGCCCTGGACATGACCTAAAAGGCTTCAATCCTAGGAATTGGAGGGAGGAGGATCACAAGTTTGAGCCCAGCCTTGGCAACTTATTGAGATCTCATCTCAAAATAAAATAGAAAAAAGGCTAGGGATGTAGGTCAGTATTTTCTGGGTATGCAATTCCCAGTATCACAAAATCAAACCAAACCAAACCAAACCAAACCAAACCCGAACAGCCTCTTCCCCACACAAGAAAAAAAAAATAACACCAAAATACTTCCAGTCCTTCTATTGACCTCCAGTTGTGCCCACAAGAGAAAATGAAAATTCTTCTACAGGATGTCTTTTACAGTCCTGTTAGCATAAGTCCCGGCCTCCTTACTCACCCTTTCAAATCAGTCCCTGCATGGAAACCCGAGGGCTCATGCTCTGGCAGCGGCAAGGCAAGCTTGCACAGGGAAGCAGGCCCTCCAGACTTGGCCTGCCCAGGCCCATGGCTTTCCCTCATGCCCCCAGGGGGCCCGGCTGGGTGCGGGCATGGTTCTGCTGTGTTTACAGTAACTATACATCAGGGAGCTGCTGCTCACACAAGCTGCTTTTCTGCTCTACGCAAGACGGTACTGTAGGATTTTCTGCTCCTTCACAGGAAAGATCTTTTCCACACTTGTTTTCCTTTCCCCAGAAAGATGGAAGCCACTACAGAATAATGTTCTCCACACAAGTTTCAGTTTCTCTGCTTACCAAAACTCACCCTTGAGGCCTGAAGCACAGTGATTAATAAAGGTGGAACAAAAAAGCTGGATCTGAGCAGAGTTGATCAGAAGGGAAGCTGCCTCCCTGATTTCTGGAAGATTTGTTCTTGTGCTTGACATTAAAATTAAAGGCATATTTGGGGTGGATATCTTCACAATCAAGACATCATGAGTGAGCTCAACGACGTCCCAGAGGGGGTGTTGCTGAGCAAGGATGGGCATCAACTTTTTATTATATGCACTGTCGCCCCTGTAATTACTACAGTGTTAGCAACATGATTTATGGATGGTGCAAACGGATTTGTACGGAATCCCTCCGAAATGTGGATGCTGTGTGGCAGGCTGCCTCCAGGATCTCTGCTTCTCCTCTGGGTTTGTGACTTTTTTTATTTGGGCTGTCTTATATGCAACTGCAATTGTAGATTTGTCAGTACATTCAGTGCTTCTGGTGACAGAGGGTGCCAGTTTCCTTGTATGCGGGCTCGACCAGACCTCACAGGAAAAATGGGGAGAAAGGAGGTCCTAAAAATAAAAATTCTCCCTAAGTTCCATTTTATTTTGAATAATGAGCATCTAGTTCCCCTTCTTTTTTGGGTGGGGAGGAAGAGTGGGGTTCTGTGTTTATCAAGATAAGCAGGTTGCCAAGGTTTCACCCTGAAGTGGGGAAGCAATGGGCAGAGATGCGGGCTGAGCCTTGGTCTCCTCAGCTGACCTAGGTGTGCTGGGGCAACTGTAAGGGACTGCATCAGGCTGGCCCCGCAGTGACCTCAGCCTGCGTGGCCAGCCAGACTTGCCAACCAGAGGGCATTTCTGCTTTTAGAGCATGTCTGTCCAGGGATTCCCTTGGCATGAAACAGGATCACCAGCAAATGAGGTCTGTGTGTGTGTGTGTGTGTGTGTGTGTGTGTGTGTGTGCGTGAGCACTGGCAAATAAGTATATATTTTTGAAGGCAGCAAGTTAGCATACTATGTTACAAAAATATCCTGGTTAGAAAACATGGTTGAGAATACAACTTCTGATTAAATCAGGACAAGAGGCAAAAGGGGTCAGGAGATGAAATGAACTCTGTGTGTGTGTGTGTGTGTGTGTGTGTGTGTGTGTGTGTGTGTGCGCGCGCGCGCGTGCGTATGTGTGTATACGCACAGGTCTATGTGTCCCTGAACAAATGGATCAGAGCTCAATGAGGCAGCCGGGTGCTCTCCAGCAGTGGGGGAGGTTGACAGGTTTCCCAGCAGATCCTTTTCAGCTGGTCCCTGCCAGGCAGCTGCCACACATTAACCCTCTCCCTCCCAAGCTTCAGGCTGTGCTTGGCCTCGATAGGTGCCAGTGAGGGCTTGGGATTCCCTTCAAGATCACAACCATCCACATCCAGTTTCTTTGTAGTGGCTGCCAGTTTGGACTCTGCCTTGTGACATGGCTGTGTCTCCTAGTAGCTATGGGAGAACTCCAGGGGAGAAAGCCAGCTCTTCGGGGTGATTTCCAATGAATTCTCCCGCGGTTGGGGAGAACCACTGGAGATTTGTTTTTCTCTGGCTCTGGGAAGCGCTTTCTCATGCTTTATCCACAGCATTGGGAAGACACGCTTCCTTCCTTCCTCTGGAGCACAATGGGGTGCAGACATTTGTAAAATGAAAACAAATGATATTTCCCCCTAAATTACACTCATGATTCCTTATGAACTTGCAGATTTAACTCTACCCAATTCACTGACTTGCTATAGAACAAAAAACCCAGCTCACTGAATTTGCTCTTGATTTATCATCTATTTGTCACATTGCCATTGAACCTTAGGATTTTAAGCCATCACCTTCTGTATAATTATTGATCAAATAACAGTATAAAATATGCTCTTACTACTTTTTAGGGGAAGAAATTAAATTGTACAGCACTTCATTTCCATCCTTGTTTTGTTTTTTCTTCTACGAATTAATGGAATATTGCTCTCTTTAAGTAGAAGTGTTCTGTGGATGGAGATGTCTTAAAACTGCCGGTCCATCAGTATTTTCTCCCAAATTTCAAAAACCTAGCAAACATTTTCCCTAAGCCTGAAAGCCAGGATATAGACCTAAAGACATCAAGCCTCTGTATCCCACAGGTAATAATTGTCTGTAATTTTGTTTAGAGCTGGCTTTCTAGAACATGTCCTAGGTCTGAAGATCAGGAATACATGCTGATTTGCAGAGTTTGGGGAATATTCTGGAAGCTGAATGACAAAGGGTTTGATCTGCTCCAAGCCACACTGAGGGTGTGAACCTTTCCCTACCCAGGAGAGCAGCGCAAGTGCTCATCCTACAGTTAAGGCCGGGATGTATCTTATTTTATTCTTGCTGAATGTACAAATAACTAAAAGTTTTTTCTTGGCAAGTATTCCAATGTTCTTTGCCTTTTAAATGTAAGGAGAGGGCAGGCAGATGGAAAAACACAAAAATCAGGGTATAGGTAATTAAATAAAAATAATATGAGAGGGAGGAGAGGGGAAGTAAAAAGAATTAAGATGTGTTAAGTACACGTAGCAACTCCCCATGATGAATGTGATCATTGTGTACTGCACATATGTACTAATAAAAAAATTGCATTGGATTTCCCAAAAGCCCAAAGTTGAGAAAGCTCATCTAACTGTTGCCAATTTCCTGAAGCTCATAAATTCATGCATTCTTTGAGATACCTTTTCATGGTAAGCAAAACCTAACATCAATTATCTTTATACTCTCTCTTGCTCTCTCTCTCTTGGCCTTGACATTGGCCTTGAAATGAAAGGACCACTTCCTTATCCATGTTTCAGAATTTCAACCTTTTTATGAATACTGAGAAGTGAAATTCTAGAGGTGGGGAAAGAATTACAGTGAAAATATCCAATTTTGCATTGTGGCTTTTTGGATCAGAGCAAGGGTAATATGACTACAGCATCAATTTCAAAGACATTTTAAGCAATGCATTTGGTCCACGTGCATGGTGGCAAGATTGACAGGACAGACCTTGATGGCTCCAAAGCATCAATAAAACACACACAGTGAAGGATTTACACAACAGACAGTAATGGCTTCTTTGGAAATGTTATGGTCTATTGAGTCAATAATAATCCACTTTTTAAAGAGTGCCAAAATATGAATTTATACAGCAGACTGTAACGACTCCTGATCTATCAGGTAAATTATATGAATTCTCAGAATTTATATATGTGCCATAGAACATGGACACCACCAGGATGTACTGTTGTGTAAAACAGGCATCTGTACAGCCCAGCTATAGCTCCTCCCCAAGTGCTGATAAAAATGATGTACTGCAGCTGAGGAAATGAAAATATTTGTTAACATTCAGAAGTTTAATGCCACGATTTACATTTCACCTTTAATTGACTATATTTTGATAAATACTCTGGATTACTTGTATCAACATAAACTGTTTTCCCTAAAATGAAGTTATTTTCATTCCAACTATATTTAAAATACTTTGATTACATGATTTTGCAGTGGGTTGATGAATAATATTTAATTTACACATGATGTTTGTAAGTAAACCTCTATTCTATCTGTTTATAATTTCTATTTTGTTCTGTGATATGAAAATAGACCTTCTTGAATATACAGTGCTGCAGCTGCACTTAGCAAAAGGTCTGATTGTTTCCAGCAGGTGGAGGCATACTGCAAGGAGCTTCCAAAGAAACAACCAAAAATATTTTTTTCCCCAGGAAACACTGACATTTAGGGAAAAACAAAATATCCACAAAAGAGGGAAATTAAATGAATAGCTTGCAACAGAAATGGCAGTATGACATAGCAATACCTAACAAAGGATCCAGAGCACAGATTTCATAGACCCTCCTTGCTGTAAACATTCTTCTCTCTTGGCTTTCTTTCTGTTTTAGTTGGAAAATTTTCCAGAAGAAAAGCCTAGTGAATTATTCAATAAATAAAATCCATTCAGACAAAGATGCTCAAAGATACCTTCCCAATTTTTTCCAAACAACTAAAATGATACAACAACACTACCAGGGAATAATTATACATGTAGGTCCACACACACAAGCACACGCATACATACACATATGTACATATGTGTACACACACACAAAAAAAACCAAACTCAAAACATATCCTGATCTTGTTTTATTAACTTTGCAGCTGGGTGTGTTCTATTTATTTGGACAGAACCAATGGTTTCTCTGTTTTGTGTGTGTGTGTTTGTGAGTATATGCCTGCCAATAGATTTTTTAAAAACCTAAGAATTTTAAGCACAGATTGACTAGAAAAACATCTGCCTGAAAATGTGAGTCTTGTGGAAATGAAGGCATTTCTTCCAGACCATCTCCAATTTCCGTTTCCAGGATAGAGTCACACATATTGGCCCTAAAGGACAAATGATGTGGCTGAAGGAGACACGTGTTCCAGATGAGAATGGTCTGCTTGAAAGGATGTGGAGGCTTTGGGACCCGCAGTATGAGAACATAGTACAGCAAAGTACAGGTCTCACCTTACTAAGCAAGGAGAGGAGGGCAGAATGACAATGTAGAAATCCTGAGGTCCCTACCCCCTCTCCTTTC
The DNA here is from genome assembly GCF_000276665.1 of Chinchilla lanigera. NCBI lineage: Eukaryota > Metazoa > Chordata > Mammalia > Rodentia > Chinchillidae > Chinchilla > Chinchilla lanigera. The sequence goes on along the minus strand of NW_004955402.1, from coordinate 59,666,833 downwards.
TCCCAGTGTCTGTTCCCTGTGAATATCTACAATCTTCTCTATTGACTGGTTTATCAGGCAGCAGGTATCTCTATCAGTCTATCTTGAATTGTCATCCAACAGAAGATTAAATGCTGCCTGCCTCCTTCTTGTGATATTCAGTCTTCACATCACAAAGTTTTCAATCAAATTTCAGCAGTGTGAATTTAGCTTACAGAACTCTGTGCACTTATCTTCCCAAGGCAGGGGATTTAGACTATGTTTGCTCGTATAGTTCCAAGATATCTATCTGCAGACCTGTCCACATTTAGGGTGTGAGATGGGTCCCAAATCTGCCCTCTTTCTTCTTCTTTCGAGTCTCTTATACATCTTGGCCCAACAGCAACCTGAATCTAAATAATGGACAAATGCAAATATTTGGAAGATTTATGCCAATTTTCAACATCAAAGAATCATAACTATGAGCAGCATTGTTCTAAATAGCTTTCCAGTTACTAATCTTCAGAAGTGCTTGATCTCCACCCAGCTTTCAGCCCACAAATCAGCCAGAATGGAAGAGCGCCGTCAGTGCTGTGTGCTTCCTGTCTTACCACTGGAGACCTGAGGAAGCAGGTCTGGGAGAGAGCTGAAGAAATAAACCTCACTTCCATCTATGCAGAATTCAGAGCAAACATCTTGGTATTTTGCAGTATGGAGCTGTCACGGTGTCTCTCTGCTGTTTTGAATTCCTGGTAAACAGATGAATGAGATTCTTGATTAAGAGAAGTCAGATAGAAGGACACATGAGTCCTTTCTAGATTGGCCAGGAGAGGTCATTGGTAAGTCTAGCCCAGTGGGGTTCACTAGACACTTCTCAGTTACAGGAGCAATCATAGCCATTAATATCATCTGTAACTCCTTCCCGCTGGTTAGATCTTTTCACTGTAGTGTGACTCATGAAGCAGTCCTGTGGAATGGGTCCAGGTGGGCTGTACATGGCTGGAGCTTGTCCTGGAGCAGATCTGAAGCTCAAAGATGGCTCCCTGCAGGGTGCGCTAGGAATGCTATCATCGTGGGGTTCATCGTGGTGCCTCTCACTTGGGCTTCCTAGCTGTGTGTATTTCTTGTTGAATGTTTTATGCACACATGTTCAGAGGAGCTTACATTACCAAAAAGCCAAGAGTCATCCCCTGCCAACTCACTGGAATTAAAAACCTGCACTACCTCACGGGAGTGTGAAGCAGAAACCAGAACAGGGGCAAGGGCCCAATAGCAATCATTTTCTTGGTGAACTGGAATAGAGTTGAGGTTTTACTGGTAATCCTTGAAAACTGGCTCTGCTATTAACTGGGGCTGGGAACCCACTCAATGTTCACAGCTTCCTCTAAGTACGTGGTTAGGGGTGGGAGATGGAGTTGGTCTCGCAGGCATAGTTCTGATGAACCTGCTGACTGTAGCCACAAATACTTCCAGGGAAATTGTTCTCATGGCTTGCTGTGTGTACATTGGAGATTTCCCTCCTTGTACTTCTGAACACACTTAGTGCCCCTACAGCCTGAGGACCTGGGGGGCTCATGGCATAACAAAGGGGCTTCTACTGAAAAGAAATCACTTGATACCACCAGGGAGTTGATCTCCTGAAGACCCTGCTTTCTACCACGTATCAGTGAGAATGAAAGTCAAAAAGAGAATCCCTGTGTGGCTCCTCAACACCAAACCCATTCCACACCGAAAGGTGGAAACGATCTCATTGGAAGTATAAGTGACACATCAGTGATATTCAGTGACGTAAACACTTCATTTAAAAACTCTCAGTTTTACAAAGGTCTAATGTCTAAAGACATTGTAGGTAAGAGTTAAAAGAAAAATCAGTTCATAGACCCTAATATGACTTACACTGCGACACAAATTTGAGGTAGAAGAGGGAAAGTGGAAGGAAGCTACTTTTAGGCAGTTCAGATAGAGAAATATCAATTTCAGCTTTGTTAAATGCACATTTCTGCACTGGCAAACTAAACATGTCTGCTGTTCTACACAGATGAGAATAATTTCTGTCATAAGCAGTCACTGAACTTCCAAGCACAGTACATCTACAGGGCACTACAGTTTGAGACTTCATGTAAAAAGCTGTCTCGGCACCATCCTGTTTTTTGGTTGTGTTATTTGGCAAAAAGCTATTCAGAACTGGTCCTTCTAAAGATTCAGTTAACTGCATGGAGCCCAAATATAAATGACACCGATTTAGAAATGAAATAAAAATTTGAGGATTTAGAAATACATTTTAGCACTGGTTAAGAATAGTAGCACCCAAAGTCACTATATAGTATTCTCCTGGTGTGCCTTGGAGATTGGAGTTTTGTCTCCCCAACCCCACTGACTGGAGCCGATGCCTTGATTCCCACTTGTAACATCTCTGAACCACAATTTTTTGCTTGAAAATTTAGTTCAATAATAAAATAGTTGTACTTGTGTTCAGTGTTCTTTAAATGGTAGGAGGTATGTGAAAATATTTCAAAAACAAAGAATTATCATTAACATTAAACACAACAATAATAACTACCATTTTAAATTTCAGGAACTACTATCCAGAAGTATTTCTTAATTTTAAAATGCTGAAATATAAGCAAATAGGAGTCATTTTCTATGAAATCTTACATTTGATTTAATTTGGGTGTTACTCTTTTACCAAGTGCAAATGCTACTGTGCAAAGCACACACTGTAAATAGAGGGATTGTAAGATCAAATGTGCATATTTTAGATATTTAAATTTGTGGGTCTAGAATTAATCTTTCCAGGGCAGCAGTCAGGGTGAGGTATTTAGGTATAAAGAGTAACCCACACTTTTATTCATGTTTGTGTAACAATGCTAATTCTCTTCTTAGTTGATTGGGATGCATTGATTTCATGAAAATGTCAGAGCAGGTGCACAGAAAAGATGTTGTGGTGTCACAGTGAGATGAAATGATGTTAATTTGTATGTGGAAAGTCCGTACCTCTGCCAAGATGAAACAGAACCCACATTCAGCCACGTTGTGCCTTGGCACTGCGGAGCTCAAGGTCTCAAGTGGAAGGTCCCAGAATGCAGGGATGTGACAACCCACAGGAAACAAGATATATTTCCTTCTCGTCTTGGGGATAAACATAAAGAGAGGAAAGGTCTTTGAGGGATTGGAGCATTGTGCTGAAGACTCTAACCCTGCCATGGTCCCATGGAGTGGCAGGAAAATGCGAGTCCAAGGAGAGCCTGGGACAGAATGAGGAGAGGAGCCGGGGGGCTGCAGGGAAGGCGTTCTGGCGGCCAGTATGGAACAGGCTTACAAGTTTGAGGTTCCTGCCTTTTGGTGAATTGATGTGTTTTTTCTGGTGTGAAATGCCCGTGAGTGTTAAAATGTGTTCAACGCTTAAATGATGTCTGGGAGTCTGAATATGCAGAAAAAAGGTGAACATTAATTCCAGTTTAGGTGTTAATTTGGCCTCCATAAAACACTCCAGTAAAACTAACATCTAAACAGGACCCAGAATTCAAGAAGGAGCCAAGAATATGAAAGGAAAACAGTAATTCTCAGTGCTTTGAAATCTGCTTAAAAAATCTTTCTACCCCCCTCTCTTAGAGTTTCACGGTGCCTGTTCCCATTCCATTATTTAGCAAGGCTTGTCTGGAGTTGACCAGCAGAGTTAAAGAATGTCAAGTCCTCACTTTCCATTCAAGAAATAAGACCCTCCTAGGACCTTCTAAATATTTCTGTTTTCCATCTAACAAGAATTACCATATGCTGTAATGGAACAGAAATCGACTGGTGACAGAAGGCCTTGGTTTTAGTGCTGACTTCGAGAGGACTCACTGAGTGACCTTGAGCGGTTGCTCCTGTGGCCCTGCATTTTCCTGCTGTAGGTTTGGGGCAGGTTACAGTGCTGGTCTAGATGAGCCCTGAGGTAGACATTCACAACAGTCCCCATTCTGTGGGGTCTTTCCTCAGGCCAGGCATCCACTGATGCCATTTAAGTGAACATATGTACTTAGTGAATTTGTGGTAGGAGACACAGTCTAGATAAGCACTACTGTAAAAGGAATGTGGGTCCCCTGTCCCAGGCTTACTCCAATTGTCTTGCTGTGTGCAAGAGTGCTCCTCAGCACTAGGCCTCTGTCTTCTTTGCAGAAAAGGTGCTGAGGCGCGCTCACAGGCTGCCTTTCTGCATGCATTGTCCAAGAGGCTGACCCCAGTCCATAAGGCACTCATAGCATTTGTCTTCCAGTCCAGCACTGTGGGTATCTAATTTCTCTGTTTACTTTTGGGGTGTAATATTTTGAGGGTATTCCTCATCCATGTTTTGACAGGTATTCTTTCTAGCATCCTGCTATATCTCATCTTCTTCTTCCAATTTAAGTTTTAAATGCACTCCCAGGAGTTTTGGGCCCAGTGGGTTTCCTTCTTATTGGTCTCATTCTCCCTCCCTTCCTCTGCAGGTGGAAGGAGTTGATGTGGTGGAGAAATGCCTTTCAATATTTTTTAGTGCAATATTAACTCATGTCGGATATAACAAGTAACAGTGCAATGAAATGAACTCAGAACAGCAAAGCCATTAAGAAAATGTGCCATTAGGGAAAGAGCTGGAGTTTCCTATGGAAGAGATTCACCAGGTACACACTTGAATATGTTCAAGGAAATGATTAAAATGTTTATGGCTCTAATAATTATGTTACTTTTAAGAAGGAGAGACTTTTGGAGCCAGACACAATTTCCTAGTTCACTTTATTGGCTGCAGGATCTAGTTTTTTTTTTCATTTTGGTGTGATGAAATCTAAAAATCTCATTTAAAATCATGTATGTGTATGTATATGAAGAGAAAACCATGTGATATGGCATCAAGCTGATGTAATGCTAGCTCTGTTGTATTCATTCTTCTTTTTTTAAATATGAAAGCTTTAGGTTTTGTTCAAGCCTGTAAAAGCACATATCAAATATTTCCTTATTTCTTTTCATAATACTATAAGAGAGCGTGTTTTATCTTTTTTCTGCAATTTCACATAAGTAGAAATTGTCAGTCTAAAATTGACAGGTATTTGTTACAGTCAACAATGAATTGTTCAAATTTTGGATCATCCACCAGTGCTTGGCAGGTGTCACAACAGTAGGAAAACTTATTAAGCTACTCTGAGAACTACAGTAATTTGGAGCCTGGTGGGTAAGATGTGAATGGCACCTGGCATTTGCTGATGAAGTCAGCTTTCTACTTCCATGGCTCTGTGTCACCTGTAAGTGTAGCTGGGGCTTGGGGACGGGGACCTTAACCCTGCCCCACAATGTATGTGCTTTCTTTCTCTACACACCCTGGGTGCATTGTGCGGGATTTCTTGTGGGCCGTACAGTCGTGTTTTTAGGTAGGGTTTATGGGACAATGGGGAATGGGTCATTTTTAGAATCATCTTCACATAAAGGAACAGAGGAATAGAAGGTCAGGAAGTTGTGCACCAGCAAGGCAGTTTGGGTGTGAGGCCTTTGTTTAATTCTTAAGCGTGCAAGTGTTTCTGGCTATCACCATTCTACCATCAATATTTTGTCTATTCCTATTTTTGGCCATATCTGTGAGCAATTGTTGTAGGTTTCCACAGAGATAGTTCTCTAATTACTAATCAGACCACTACGATGACATTTTAATTCGGTGAATAAGAGCCTTCTTTTAAAAAAACTCTATGTGCCTTAATCTTCTGTTGTTTTGTCTAGCAATTGTTACTATTTGGTTCATAGGAAATTTATTACTCTTTTAAAAAGCGCAGTGCACCTAGAAATACTGGCCAGTGGTTCATTTATCTTTGCTTCAAAAAGATTCTGGGATAACAAGGATTATAAAGATCTCCATTTATTGTTGAATTAACTTGTGTGTAATACCAAGGCATTTTATAAAGAATTTATACCTAGAAATGGAGGGAATAGACTGATGAAAATGATTAAATGTAAATTTAGAACTTCTATATGGTAAAAGCCAAAGTAAACAGACAAATTACACTATGCAAAAAGTATTAGCAACATATATGATGATCAAAGTTGAATTCCCTATGTACAAGAATGATTCAAATAATGAAGAGCTCAACAGACGTTGACAACCTGTAAATGAAAGAAGTACACATGGTGGCTGATATATGAATAAAAAGATGTTTAAATTCTTTATAACTAAAAAAATCCAAATAAAAATGAGGTTCCACTATTACTCATGTGAAATGTGTATTGAAGAAGAATTTTGTTTCCCATCCTGCTCTCATCACCAGGAACGCAGACCTCAGCAAGAAAGACCCTGGTTCAAAGTGGAAATACTGGAAGGATATGGTCAATACATAAGAGCCACTAATGTGGATTTAAGTTACAATTTTAAATAACAAATTAAATAAAAGTAAAAAATTAGCCTCTCAGATGCACTAGATGTGCTTAAAGTGCTTGGTGTCCATGTTTGACTGTTGGACGCCATACTAAAGAGCACAGCTGTAGAACGGCTCCATCTTGAAGACCTGGTCTTTTAGGTCATATGGTCTCAGGTCACAGACAGAGAGAAACCTCAGCAAGCAACAAAACCTGCAGATCCTCTTAAGGTACAGAATATACCATGACAGAGACCAGTGAGGGGTGGAGGCAGAAAAGGGGCATCCCTTCAGATGGAGGACAAAAGATGACGCTTGCCCTGAGCCTCAACAGAAGGAAGGAGATAGTCATGTGGAGCACGGGAGTTGGGAGAAAAGCATTCCAGGGGACGGGTGCAGAATGTCAGAGGGCCTGCAACAGGACACAGTGGGTTGCTTTTAAGGAACTGAGAGTACACCAGTAGGGGTGAAGCCAGGCAGTTGGGATGATAGAATACAAGAATTTGGAAAGAATGATGTAGTTGAATTGTGTTCTCCTGAAATGTATACTTAACTCCCACCCTCAGTCCCTAAAAGTGTAACCTTATTTGGAAACAGCGTCTCTGCACATCTAATCATGTTGCTGTGAGGTGTTATTAGAGTACAAGGGATCTGATCTCATGTCTGGTGTCCTCATGGGAAGGAAATTTGGATCCAGACACAGAAGAAACGTGGAAGAAGCCCACGTGAAGATGGACAGAGACTGAAGCAATGGAACCAGAAGTTCAGAAACACTGGGTTTGCCTGCAATACTGAAGCATCTTGAGAATTGTGAGAGAGAATAAATCTCTTGTTTTATGCCACCCAGTTTGCGGTATTTTGTTCTGGGAACCACAGAAACTAATGAAAGAGTAAGAGAAAGCAGCAGGAACTGGAGGGAGGAAGCACCACGATGAAACAGGATTCTGAGCAAAAAATGAATTGATCCAGTTGACGACTTTGTGTTTTAAAAAGGTAATGTTTATAGCTGGGTGGAGAATGGATTGAAGTAGGCAACACGCTTTATTAAAGAAGGTTTACATGGGAAATTTAGGGAGATGCAGCTCTTTTCCTTGATTAATTGGGAAAAAGGCTTGGAGTGAGAAGGAATGAAGTCAGGCGGCACAGGCTGAGTTTAAGGGAGAAAACCATGACTTCTGTCTGCTTGGACTTAAGAGCTTTGAGACTCTCCTGAAATAAATAGTTAGATATGTCAAGTAAGTAGTTATAGATACACATCTTGAATTTGAATGAAAGCTCTGGAATTGCGATGAAACCCTGGACTTGCCTGCAGTAAAAAATGGTATTGAAATTCTTGGAAATTGATGGGATAGCTCTAAGGAAGCTGTGTGAGGAGGAGAGGACCTAGGCCTGACCCTTCTGATCACGGTTGTTAGTCTGAATGGAGTAAAAGGATTTAGAGAGCACAGAGACTGGCAGGGACTTGTGGCATAGAAGAACCCAGAGAAAGGCCATGTGGTATGCAGAGGTCAGGGAAGGGACTATCAAGATATACCCAGGTAGAACTTTCAAAGAGCATAAGGTCAGATTCTTTAAAAGTCTGATAAAACCCGGTGTTGGTTATACTCTCCTGAAATGGGTACTAAGGTTTAGATCTTAAATGTCCACCACATGCACATAAGCTAAAGACTTGTTTCTCAGCCTGTGTTGCTAGAAGGAGGTGGTGGATCCTTTAGAAGGTGGGGCTTGGTCACTGGGGGTGTGATGCTGAAGAGGACCTGGAGACCCCATCTCCTTCCTTCTCCCTTTTTGCTTCTTGACTGTCATGAGGTGAGCAGCTTTGCTCTACCATATATCTTCTGCCATGATGTTCTGCCTCACTGCAGGCCTAAAGCAACAGAGCCAAGTGACCATGGACTGGAACCTGTGAGCCTGTGGTCAAAATCAATCCTTCCCACTTATCTGTTACCTCATGAATTTTGTAGTAATAGAGAGCTAACGCTGTGAGTCTTTTATGCCACTGTGAGATATAGATGCATGTACAGGACACTCCTTTTTTCACTGTAACATTGCTTAGGATAGGAAAATAGAATAAAGAAAAATACAGAGTGAATGTAGGTGCAGACCTGACATGCATGGGGAAGAGACTGGTGAGATGTTATAATTCACCCACACAACTGAATTGAGACACAACCTTTAATTAAAAGGGAAGATTTTCAAGAAAGATTATCAAGAAAACAAAAGTAAGGTGTAAAACAATCTGTATAGTATGCTCTCATTTGTCTAAAAAACTTATGCATACAAAGGTTCATATTTCACGTGTACAAAAATGTTCTGGAGGAAAGTGAAAGTGCCCTGTTTCCTGGGTTTATCACTTCAGAGTGGGTCTGGGTATAGACATAGTGGAAAAGAAAAATTTCAGGTTTGTTTTATACTTTCATATAAATTGATTTTTTGATAATCTGAATGTATTGCTTTTATAACCAATGGATAGAATAATTTAAACAACTCTTTAGTTTTGAAGTAATTGTAGGTTCAAAAGAGGCTGCAGACAGTACAGTGAGGTCTTGGGGAGGAGGTCTTGTATCCTGTTTCCCACAGTGGCTACCTCTTATCAATCAAATCCAGGTAAGTGACATTGGTATGCTGGTTTACATAAGTTTTGTGTTATGTTTTTTTTTTGTTGTTGTTTTTCTCCGGTACCGGGAACCGAACTCACGACCTTGCGCATGCCAGGCAGGCGCTTTTGCCGCTGAGCTATATCCCCAGCCCCCTGTGTTATGTTATTATACCTGCAGATCCAAGTAGACACCACTACAACCAAGATACAGAGTTATATTATCACCACTAAACTTCCTTACAGTCATTTCTATCCCTCTGTTCCCATACCTCACTTTGACATCCACTCATCTGTTTTTCACCTTGGTTCTTTCATTATTTTGAGCATGCTGCAAAATTGACCTCATATAGCAGATGGCCTTTTTAGACAGGTTTCTTTCACTTAGGGCAATTCTCTTGAGAATCATCCAAGTTTGTGGACCAGCAGCTTGTACTTTTTTATTTCAGAGTACTCTTCTATAGTACAACTGTACCATAGCATGTGCACCTTCAGCCAGCCTACATTTTGGATGTCTCCTATTTTTGGTTAATGAAAACATAGCTGCTGTGTCTCTGGATAAATGCTAAGGACTGTAAGTGATTGCACTTATGGTAGGTAAAGAATCTGGCAAACTATTTTCCAGAGTAATTGTACCATTTTACAATGTATGAGAGTCTCTTCATCTCACTGCATTTGATATTGTCACTAATTATTATTTTGACTGTTGCAATAGTAATATCTCATCATGGTCTTAATTTGCATATTCATTGTCCAGTAATATCACGCATCTTCTTGCTTGTTTACCTGATATCCATATATTCTATCTGTTGAAACATCTCAATGTCTTTTGCTGCTTTTCTACTAGAATTGTTTTTTTCTCCTGTTGAGTTTTGAGAGTTCTTTACATAGGTGGTCTTTGACCCACCATGATTTAACTTACAGTTTATCCCTGACATAGCAATGATGGGAAGTTTATGTGCATTCAGTGGGAACTGCACTTTGAATTTTCCTTAGTTTATCATATGATATATGATACTTTCTAGTGTTCCACAATGTACAGCTCCCAGTCCCCCACACAAACATGAGGACAAAAAACTGACCCTGCACTCTGCAGTGTACTATATTCAATAGACTACTGGAAATATTCATTTCTTTATCATAAAATGTGTTCTTAGAAGGCCCAACTGTAGGCCAGTGGAAGTGTTCTGAACATGTTTAGAGTAGGCCAGCCTAGGTGAACCCATAGTGTTCTGTAGGTCAGGTGTATTAAATGCATTTTCATTATGGGATAAATATGGAGGTAGCCCTGTCATAAGTGGAACAGTGTCTATGTACTCTACGGTATGAGTCCTTTGTGCGATTAACATATTTTCACCCTGTGTGTAGTTGTTTTATTCATTCTTTTAACAGAATCTTTTGTAGATAGAGTTTTTAAACAACATATTTTTATTTTCTTTCTATGGTAGTTTGTTCTTTTCATCCTTTTAACAGAGCCATCTGTGGGAAGATTTTTAAATTATGTTTACATCACATTTACTGAGGTGTGTTTGTCATACCTGAGAACTTTTTGTGAAACTCTGATCTCAAAGTTTTTATCCCGTCTCTCCTAAAAGTTTCATAATTCTATAGTACACTTAAATCTATTTTATATTTGGGTTTGTTTTAATATAAGATGTGAGATTTAGGGTGAGGCTCAATTTTGCCTGTAGCTATCCAATTTCTCCAGCACTTTTTGCTTCTGAAAAAAAGTATTGCTTGTCCATTGAATCGTTTTTACACTTTTGTTAAAATATCAGTGGGCCACACTCATGCAAGGTAATTCTGAATTCTCCCTTGTGTTCTAGTGATCTATGTGTCTCATTATCACATGAGTTTGATTGGTGTAGCTACAGACTAAGTCTTGATAGAATTTAGTATTATTCCTTTCGCTTTATTTGCAAGGTAGTTTTAGCTGTATCCATGATATGTGACTTTCCATGTAAATTTTAGAACACTCTTCGGTATATTTGCAAACATTTTTGCCAGGATCTTGTGTGATGATCTTGTTAAGAAACTGTATTAAATGTGCTCATCAATTAAGGGAGAGTTGATATCTTTATGTCCCACCATCTATCCCATCTATATGGTGTCAAACCTTTGTTTGGATGTTGACAAATTCTGCTGGCATTTGGTAGTTTTCAGAATATAAGTTCTGCACATGTTTGCTAGATTTACACGTAACATTTCACTTTTGAAATGAACTCTTTAAAAATATCATTTTTTAGTTGCTGTAAATGGTATTGCGTTAGTACTTTGTTTCCGCATGTTCATTGCTACTACACGGTAATACAACTGACTCTTGTTTGCTGCTCCTGTATCCTGTGAACCTTCTGAAACCGCTGGTCTTAGGATTTCTTCCCCGTTAGTATCATTTATTTCTATCAGAAAATATGCATTTATAGGCAGTTTTAATTTTTTTGTTTTCCAATTTTCACGTCTATTATTTTCTCTTTTTGCCTTGCAGTGCTGGCTGGGATGTCTGTACTCTGGAATAGTGGTGGCAAAAGCAGACATCTTTGCCTTGCTCTGCTCTTTGCAGGCAAAACATTCAGTGTTTCAGTATGAAGTATGACATTTTGTAGGATTTTTGTAAGTGCTCTTTATCAAGCTGAACAACTCCCCCCATTTCTAGTTTTGTGAGAGGTTTTATCATGACTGTGTGTTGAATTTTCTGAAATGTTTTTTTTTTTTTTTCTGCATCAATTGATATGCTCATATGATTTTTGTTCTTTAGCTTGTTAATATGATGGATTATTGTCTGGGTCCATGTGGTCTGCTATAATAAAATACCATAAGCTGAGTGGCTTATAAACAACAGAATTTTATTTGTCACAGTTCTAGAGGTTGGAAGCCCAAGGTCAGGGTGGCAGTGGAATTGGTGTCCACAGAGGGCTGCTTCCTGGCATACAGGGGACTTCTTGTTGCTGGTCAGTCACATGGTGGGAGGGGCAAGGAACATCTCTGGGGTCTGTGTTCCAGAGCCCTCACAATCTAATAGCTTGCAAATGTATTGCCTCTAAATACTATCTATGGGCATTAGGATTGAGCAGTGCATTTTGAGGAAGATGCAGCAACGATATTTACTAATTTTCAAATATTGAACTAATATTGGATCCTTAGAGTAAATCTCAAATGCTTACATGCACACACACACACAGACACACACAGACACACACAAACTTTTACTGAACTCTATCAAAAATCTCTTATGTCTATATTCATGAATGAATGTGCTCCTTTAAAAAAAATCTTTGTGTCTCAAGGCACTACTGACTTCACTACATGAACTTGAAAATTTATTTGCCTCTACTATTTTCTAGGGGAAGCTGTGTAGTATTGGTGTTTGGTGGAATTCTCTAGTGAAACTATCTGGGCCTGGAGATTATTTTTTAAAAGAGTTTTCAAGCAAATACCATTACTTTTATAATTATTGGACCGCTCCAAAATTTATTTGAGTGGTGCATGAACTGTGATTGTACTTTTTGAGTTGTTCCATTTTATCTGAGTTGTCAGATTTATGCTGAATTGTGTGCAGGATTTCCTTATTATTCTTTTGATGTCTGCAGGGTCCATAGTAATATGTACTACTCTAGTGCTGATATTAATAATACAATATGAATAATTCTCTTCTTTATTTAAGCTGAGTTAGAAGCTTGCTATATTTCTTGATCTTTTCGAAGAACTACCTCATGTTTAATTGATTTTTCCATTGTTTTTCTGTTTTAAATTTCATTGATTTCTGCTGTTGTCTTCATTATTTCCTTCCTTCTGCTTGATTTAGGTTATTTTGCTATTTGGTTTTCTAATGTCTAGACATGGAAATTTAGGTTATTTATCTGAAAATTCTCCTGTTTTCTAATATAAGATTTAGTGCTATACATTTTTCTTATCTCACTGCTTTAGCTGCGTCCCACCAATTTTTAGGTTACTCTTTAAAAGCATTTGCAAGTTCCTTTGAAGCTCCCTGTTTGATCTACAGATTATTCAAAAAATTTCTTTTTATTAGTTTCCAAGGGCTTGGAGAATTTCTTACTGTTCTATTGATTGATTTTTTTTTCTTTTTTCCTTTTTTTTTTTTTTTTTGTTGGTCTTTTTGAGACAGAATCTCACTATATAGTTCAGGCTGGCCTTGAACGCACTTTGTAGCTTATGCTGACCTCAAACTTGCAGCAATCCTCCTGCCTCAGCCTTCTGAGTGCTGGGATTACAGGTGTGTGCCATCATGCCAGGCTTGATTTCTAACCTATTTTAGTTCCTAATTTGAGTTTGGTCAGAGAACACCCACTGGATGATTTTTTTAAAGAGGATAAAAAATAATGAAAAACATTAGAAATGATATAGGATTTCACTGGAAAGGTGATAGGAATTCAACAATGCTTTTTATATTGCATATTGCTGTCTTCAAATTAGTTGTTCAGTTTACCAGATATAAACATGCAAAATTGGTCAAAACAATTAAAAAGAAGAAAAAAAATTTAAGTATTAACTGTTTTTTTCAATATACCAGTAGAAATCAACAGTACAATTATCCCAGCTATCCTGTGTATATACATATACATTGTTTTCTTTTTTCCTTTCTCTTTCTATCTTTCTTTGTTTCTTGCTTTCTTGCTTGCTTTCTTCCTTCCTTCCTTTCCCTCATGCTAGTTGTTCCTTTCCTTTGAGCAATTTCTTTCCCTTTCACAGTTATCTATTGTACCTTTCTGATTTTATTTACTATTTCAGGTTCTTACACTAGTTTGATTTTCTTAAATGTGACAAGGTTTATCTTATGGTTCAGGATATGACCAGTCTTGATAATGTGCCCTAGAAGTGTATGTTTACTATGCTGTTTTTGAGTGGGGTGTTCTCTCTCTATATGTTGATTAGATCTTACTGGGTGTTGATGATGTTGTCTTCATCTATATGCTTACTGATTTTCAGCTTTATTTTCCCTACGAATTGTTGAGTGCAATGATGAAGTCACCAACTATAATTTTGGATGTGTCTCTTTCTACTTTCAATTCTGTAAGTTTTGGCTTCCTATACTTTGCAGCACTATTGTTGAATATACACATTTAGGATCCTTAGTTTTTTAGCTAATTGTTATGGCTTGTATCTAGATGTCCCTCCAAAGCCTCATGCACTCAAAAGTGGGGCTTTTTGAACCAGAGCATGTGATACCAGGCTTGAGGGTGTGTGGTAGTAAATTAGTCCACTGATTGTAATTCGTATAGTTCTGCCTGCGGCTGAGTGGATTTACTAAAGGCAGAAGCTCCACCCTGGGTGTGAGTGGCACCACTCAAAAGGCTTGTAGCCTGGATGGAATAAAAGAGAAAGCTAGCAGGCTGCTGTTGCTTGCAGCTTTTACTCACTGCTCTCTGCTTTCTGTCTTCCCTGGACTGTTCCTCCTCTGTGATGCCCCTCTGCCATGATGCCTTACCTTAGAGGTAACTGACTATGGACTGAAACCTCTATAAAATGTGAGCCCAAATAAACCTTTCCTTCTTAAACTTGTGAGTGTCAGGTATTTTGTCTCAGCAAAGAGAAAGTATCCAAGACAGACCAACAACATTTTCATCATATTTGTACACATGTACACACACACATACTGTGATGGAAAAATAGATATTTTTTAAATTAACAAAATTTATTACAGTAAATGATGCATTGCCATTAATCTCCCTTAGAATATTTCCTCTTGCTTCAAACATACTTATCCTATCATTTTGGCCTTTTTTTTGGAGACAGGGTCTCACTATGTAGTTCAGGCTGTCTTTGAACTCACTATGCAGCTAGCCTAGGATGGCCTTGAACTTGCAGTTATCCTTGGCCTCAGCTTACCAAGTGCTGGGTTTACAGGTGTGTACCACCATGCCCAGCTGTTCTTGCCATTTTTAAAGTAATTCTGGAAGTCCTCTTCTGTGAGTGTCTTTAACGCTGTCAGGGGTGTCTCCCTATTCTGAATTGATTCAAAACATTTACCCCTCATAGTCATTTGAGTTTGGGGAAGAGACCGATGGTTAGATCTGAAGAACAGGTGCTTGAAGACATGCTATGTTCCTGACTTACTGCTGGATGACACTTTGCAGCAACATTTATTGTGTTTTCAGTCACATCCAGAGATACTTTCAAGAGGACTTTAAGAGCCAATTTAGGAAGTGGTGAGAGCAGTGAGATAGGTGTGTTTGAAGCAAGGGGGAGGAGTTTGAGGGGGATTCATAGGGATGTGTCTTTTACTCTAATTTTTATTTAAGCATCTACCATATGTTTCAATCGTCCCTTGTGCACATCTCATAGTGGTAACCTCTTTGCACGAGTAATTTTCTTCATTCCAGGGTCCACTTTATGTGATATTAACCTAGTCATTCCTGCTTTCTTTTCACTTCTTTTTGCATGGCATGTCTTTTTCTGTCCTTTTGCTTTCAACTAGCCTACATTGCTTCATGAGATGTGAGTTTGTTTTGACATTGTGTAGTTGGGTATTTTTCTATACACTCTGGAAATCTGTCTTTTTAAGATTTTTATTTTTTTTATCAGTACATGTTTGTAGTACCTGATGTTCACATTCCTTGTGGAGAGTTAGTACATGAATACAACAAATCTTAATTCTTTTAAAAATGCCCTTCTCCTCCTCTACCTCCTACCTCCATCTCTTGTTCCCTTTCCCATTTGGAAAAGATTTGTCACCCCACTTTTTATTATCTAACTTGCATTTTGCTCTTTATTTATATTTTGGGTTTCTCACTTAGGAGAAACTATGTGATATTTAATTTTGTGTGTCTGATTTATTTTACTTATGGTTTCAAAGTGCATCCAATTTCCTACAAATGAGTCAAGTTTATCTTTCTTTAAGGCACAGTAGTAATTTGATGGAACTATTTATACATCACATTTACTTTATTCGTTCATCAGTCAATGAACATATAGGCTACACTAAAGATTTAGCTATTATGAGTTGTGCTGCTATAAATATGGGTATGCATGTATCACTGTAATATGATGCTTTTAACTCTTGGAAATATACCTAGAAGAGGAAAGCTGGGTTGAATAGATTTCTATTTTTATTTTTATTTTTTTTTGAGGACTTTCCATACAGATTTCCATAGTGGTTGTACTAGTTTACCTGGCACAAAAATCACGTGTGGAGCAATAGAGCAGAACAGAGATGTGGAGACAACTTCAAGTACTTTCAACTTTTTGATCCTTGACAAAGGGGCCAAAAATGTACACTGGAAGAGACAGCCTGTTTAAGAAGTCATGCCTTTAAAAAAAACCCACTTTATTGATATATGATTGATATGGTAAAAGGTATGCATACTTAATGTATGTAGCAGAACAAATGCATGTGGGTATGCACCTGTGAAGCCAGCACCTCCATCTTGGCAGTAAACCTACCCATCATCATCTCAAATGTCTTTTCTGCCAACTTTTATTGTCATTATCATTTTTTAGTGATAGTAACATTAACATAAGGACTTCCTTCTCAGCATTTCTCAGTACACAACACATTACTGTTAACTACAGGTACTATGTTTACAGTGCATCTGTAGAACTTATTTATCTTGCTTAAATGGAACTTTCAACCCTTTGGTTATCACCTCTTTCCTCCAGCCTCCACAAGTTACTGTTCTCTTCTCTATGAGTTCTCTACTGTTCTCTTCTCTATGAGTTCAGCTATTTTAGATTCTATATGTATGTGAGATCACATGGAATTTGTCTTTGGTATCTGTTTTGGTGCACTATCTTCCAGGTCCATCTGTGTTGTCACAAATGTTAAGCAATCTCTCTAACTGACTCACTTAACCTATTTACTTTTAAAGTAATTGTGGATCTTTTAGGGCATAAGTGCCATTTCATATTTTTTGTTCACTGTTTTTCTTAACTGCATTTGGGTCTCTTATCTTTTTCCTACCTTTCTTTGATTAACTTGAACCGTTTTTTAAAATTCCATTTTGATGTATATAGAGTGTGCTTGAACTTATTTTTTCACATGGCTTGTTCGGTGGCTGTTCTAGGTATTATGTAATGTACACAACTCAGAGTTCATGTCTGCCATGTTACTAGTTCGAATGAAGTTAGACACTCAGCCTATCATTATGTTCCCATCCTCTCACACTTATAATCATCTTAAATATTTTACTTATATACATTGGGAACCATATTATGCTATGCCACTGTTTGTGTAACTTAGAAATTTCAGAAGAAGGGAAGTCTGTTGTACTTATCCATATTTTTACTCTTTTAATTATTTCTTCTTAATTGTTGATATTCCAGCACCCATTTGTTGAACATTTTCTTTCTGTATGGAAAACTTCCACTGGCCATTTTCTGAAGGTTCTTCTGCCTGCAACAGATCCTCTGAACAGTCTTTCACAGGAAGATACTTAGTTTCTCCTTTATGTAGAATTATGACAGCTCTGTTCTTTCAAAACTTGTAAAAATATAGCAGTTATTTCTCCTGGATTACATGTTCCTTGGCAGAAACCTATCATTCTAATTGTTTTTATTAACATAAGATGTCATTTCACTCTTTCTGTTTGAAGATTTTTCAGAATTTGGCTACTATATAGCTTGTCATGGATTTCTTTTGATTTATCTTCTTTGGAAGAATTTCTCTGTATCTTGAATTTGTGGGATTATGTCTCTCAATAGTTGAGATGTTTTCAATTATTATATCTTTGAATACTTTTTTACCTTTGCTTTGTTTCACTTCTTCCTAGACTCTGAGGTGTGAGTGTTTGGTCAGTTTTCACAGTGGCTTCTATTGCTTTGCTTGTTTTCCAGGCTTCCTTGCTTTCTCTCTGTTGTTTAGATCAGATAATTTCCATTCTAGTGCACTGAGTATTTTCCTGGCCTTCCACATTCTGCTGTTAGTGTTATTCTTTTCAGTTTTAAAATTTCTAGTTTTTCTTTGTATTGTATTGTTTTGCTGAGATTTTTTTTCATAGTTCAAAGTGTTTCTAACTGCTCATTACAATATTTTTATGAAGATTAACTAATTTTTGTCAGGTAATTCTTTTTTATTTTAAAGAGAATAATAAAAAATAACAAAAGAACAACAACACAGACAAAAACAAAACAAAGCAAAAACAATAAAAATGATACAGGATTTCAAAACAAAATATATATATTACATATTGTTATCTTCAACAAAGTCACTCAGATTACCAGATATAAGAATGTAAGACTAATCAAGCCATTGGGATAATTTTTCAGATAATTCTAACATCTATATCATCTTAATATTGGTGTCTACTGATCACGTTTTCTTGCTGAAGTTGAGATTTCCCTGGTTCTTGCTATGAGGAATGATTGTTGATTGAAACCTGTGCATTTTGAGGTTGTTCTGTGAGTCTCTGGATTATGTTTAAATCTTCTGCTTAAGCAGACCACTTCTGAGACTGATCTGGCAAAAGTGAGCAAGGAAGGATCTCACTCTTCCCCTTGGCTGGGGTGGCAGCTTGTGCTCACGTGAACTCTGAGGGGAGCTAAGTGCTCCTGAATGATGTTGAGAGGTTGGGAGCTAAGACCGCCTGCCAAGCCTCCATGAATACCCCTGGTTGACCAGGGCAGGGACTTGGACACTGGTTCTCACACAGTCTTTATTGACAGGGAGGCCTTATCCTACTGTCTAATGGTGAAAATCTGAATTCTGCGGGTGACCTCTGAATACGTAGGGAGGAGGCTGTCCTTTTGCTGGCAGGTGGTCTCAAAGTCTAGGTCCCCATGTGACCTTCCTTGGGGATGGCAGTACATCTTAGTGATGCTGCTGGGCTGAGCTCTTCCTTTGCTGGTGGTGGGAAGGGCTGCACATGTCCTGTGTCTTCTGGCTGCAGTAGAATGGATTGTGTTCACAGTTTCACTCTTACCAAGTAGTCCTCCTCTGCTGGTTTGTCTGTGGAGAACAGAATTTGCATCTGGCCTTTGTACCTATGGACTTTTCTGGGATTCTGGCTTGTCTAGCCACTGGTCCAGTATATAGGCTGCAAGGGAAAAATACACCACTCTACGTTCCTTGGCTTTCAAGGTCCTGCTGGTCTGCTATCTTCCCCTCAGCCTTGAGAGCCTCTTCATGTTTGTTCTGTGTATAATGTGTAGGCACTTAGCCGTCCTGGGTGGAAGGATCAAGGCAAGTATTCTCTCTATTAAGAAGTAGAATTCTTTAAAATAATTTTTGAAAGAGTAGCATGTGATGCAATTAGCTGCTGCTATCCGTACTTCCTCACTAGCCCATCTGTCCTGTGGACTCCCAGAGAAGACTCTCTTCCTCCCCGCCTGCTTCCCTCTGCCTTCCCATTGTCTCCTCATTTCTCCTTCCTCACTGTCCCTCCCTTTGCTTTGTTTCTTAAAGAATAAATTGAATAGGTAATAAACAAGATCAATAAAGTTACTATTTAATTTTTTGAAGTTAAAAATGTTTGTGTTTTTCTAAATCATGTGTAAAATCTGTTTGCAGTTATAACCCCTGGTTCGGAAGAACCTGGGTGAACAGCATATCTTCTTTATGTACTTCTGGAGATCTTTGAAAGAAAGCAGTTTTGATTAAATGATCACCTTTTGATTCAGGGAATTGTTCTCACTTTTCATGATTGATTAAGTCTCTGTGCTAACCATCTTAAGATTTTCATTTTCAGCACTTACTTTTCTCCTCATCATATACAGCACCTTGTGTAGGGCTGGGATATCTCCCTCTCTTTCATGGTTTTCTTCCTAAGACTAAATGAAATACTCTTAGATGTGGCATTCGGACTTGTTTCCTCATTAAGACAGCAGCAGCTCAGTGGAGTAGGAACTGCATTGGTACTAATTTATTTCAGGTAAGAGGGGAGGTTGGATGGGAGGAGTTTTGATATGGTGCTCTTGGTTCTTTACTGAGCTGCCTCATGATTTCCTAATGATTCTCTTGCATTTCATTTCAGAGAGACGTCAATATATTTGCTCCATTAGCCATGTACACACTACTCAAAGTACTTTATCAAGTAGGGGAGAAAACGCCTGTGTTCCTTTTAGTCCTAAACTCCTTCTTCACACTGGGCACATCCTATCAAAGTGATGAGTTCTGAGCACTGATTGTTTTCCTTTGCTTATGTGTGAGGCAGTCCTAAATGTAGAATTAAAACCACAAACAAGAAGACAGAGCCACTTAGGAACAACTGTGCTCTTGGAGACTAATCCAGACTATAACAAGAGTGCATTACCACTCACATCCCAATTGAAAATGCATAGTGATGCTGCTACCATAACTGTAACAGAGGAAGAAAGCCTTCATGCAAATAGTTGTCTGCAGGGAAAACACACTCTGATGAAAGCAAAACTCACTCGCGTGTTGTTGATTTGTGTTCCAGAATAAAATGTTCTCTTTCAGAATTACATTACAATTATTCATGGATTTATCTTTCTATCCAGTTCAAACATGAAAAAAAAATCATGGAACAAAAAAATGAGAGAACCAAGCCCAGTCTTGTTCAAAAGAAGGAAAAATCTCTTCTTTCTCAGGTTTCGTTCATACTAAGCTACAAGATGCATGATTTTCTCTAGACCAAAAAATGAAGAAAAAACATAAGCCTTGTGTGTCATTTGTGCAGTGAGTGTGATTCCTTATTGATGCGGCTTCAGGAAAGAATGGCAAAAGAAACAAGTCTTCAGTGGCATGAACTGTCCCCAAATGCATTTGGCTATGAAGAGTGCTGGGCGGAGACCATTCTGAAGAGGAAGGGGACATCAAGGAGATGGGAAATTGGCCACCTGCAAGAAACAAACCACTCACAAAAAGCCCAGCACAGTGAGAGGAGACTCAGCCATGTAATGGAGAAAGACCAGCTAGCAAAGGACACCAAACTCATCTTCTGTAAACATCAAGGCTTAAGAAGAAACAGTTGATGAGTATGCTCCTTTTCTGTATGGTTGCCTCCATTGACTAGTTGTCTGAAAGCAACTGATTGTACAGCGTGGAACGAGATGGGAACCAGGCCAACAGGCTGAACCAGGACAGCCAGGCAAGTCAAGAGAAGGATTTTCTTTTTTTTCTCCTCCCCTTCTTTTTCCCTTTTTAAAAATTCAGGAACATTTTATTTAAAATGAAATTTCCCATAAAGTTGTGCATGGCCTTTTATTTAAAGATGTAGTATCTCTGAGAATAAAGGAAGGAGGAGAGGAAATTAAAAAAGCAATGAGGGAAGATGTCTGGCAGCTTGGCCTCTCACCAAGTGACCCTTTGATAGACCACAGGGGACTCAGAACTATGTGAGCCTACTGAGGAGGCGAGCGATTTATGGTGCCTTGTTTGAGCTTTTGATAAGTATCTCTGTAAACTGATGCAAGGAAAAACAACCCTGGACCTGCTATAATTGCAGAATTCCTGTAAATTATTTTAAGATGAGAGAGGCCATCAAGGCTAGAGAGAAATAACCCCCAGGCTCAGATATTTATGTGTATTTCATTTTAAAAATCGGTGCCACAACGTCCCAATGATCATTAAGCAACCTGTCTGGGTGTCCTTCGAAAGCAAGAGGATTTGTTCCCAGAGGAGGATGAAAGTTATTCATAAGGCAGAACTTGAGCACCATTGGGCCACATCCCATGCATGAAACATGAGAAGCCCTGCAACCCTCAGGACCACCTGGCTCCTTCTGAAGTGTTCCTATTGAAAAACCTCTTGAAGGGACATAAAGGGTAGTTTTGCATTCTTTTACCAAAAGCTAAAGTGGGATAGAGCTAAAATATTCCGGTCCATTTAGCAAAGTGACAGCATTGACTGAAATCTGGTGTCAAAACCAAGAACTTTCCTCCTGTTATTTTAGGGCAATGGTTCTCCACAGGCGGCATATTTTGGCCCCCTCCCAAGGATGTTCAGGAATTTCTGTGGACATTTTTGGTGGTCACACTAGGGGATGCTATTTGTATCTAGTGGGTAGAAGCCTGAGATGCTTTGAAACATCCAGTAATGCCCACTACAGCCTCTGCAACAAAGAATAATTCAGTTCCAAGTGTTGATGGTTCTGAGGCTAAAAATCCCTCATTCAGGGCTTCTTTGTAAGTCATTGTTGAGTACTTAATATTCTAGGACCTGTGAGAACATTCTGCTTTCAAACACCTCTGTTGGATCTTTTGAGAAGTCTTGGTTAGCCCCAGAGGTTAAGGAGATCTCACATGAGTTGTTTCAGCACAGAATTACTTTTGTTCTGTAGCCAAATGCTTTTCCCCAGAAAGCTACATTATGAGTTTATACTGTTGGCTCCAATAGGGCTTGAGAAAAATCTATCACCACAATGGAAAAGTAGAGTTGTCTTTTTATCCCAAGTACAATGTATTCTTCCTACAATCAACCACCTATTGTGACACTTACATCATTGCTGGATGGTAATTTCTTCTAAAGTATTAAGGCTTCCAACTTTCTAAGATCACTATAGAACAAGAACTTGATAATATGGAAAGATCTGCAAGAAAATCCACCAAAATGAAGACACAGTTATAATGCAACCTTTCCCCATCAAAACTCTGGCATTTGTCTATGCAGTCTAGCTTGCATAGTCTTAACAGCATTCCCTCTGTGGTCCCTGGGAAGTGAAGGATGCTCCTCCCTGATTGTATGGCAGCTGTGCAGATGACTTCCGGCTACATATAGAAAATACTAGTGCATGCCATGGC
This sequence comes from Chinchilla lanigera, assembly GCF_000276665.1. Lineage (NCBI taxonomy): Eukaryota > Metazoa > Chordata > Mammalia > Rodentia > Chinchillidae > Chinchilla > Chinchilla lanigera. The sequence goes on along the minus strand of NW_004955402.1, from coordinate 59,644,276 downwards.
TTTCTGTTAAGCTGTTTCTGCTAAAGCAGAATAAAGATTCAGGGAAGAAGGGGTTACCTGGTCTCATCTAACTTTTCTCAAGACAGAACTCTAGGTTTCAGTCTTGTCAATTGCCACACATTGCTCCCTTTATTAGATGTTATCTGTAAGGATCCATGATTCTGTGCACTTCATATTGTGAGGTAAGTGGAACAAGACTAGCTCATGGACTGGTGTGGTCTGGCCATAGTGTCTTCAGAGATTGATGAGATTCTTCCAAGGTCAGAGTTTCCATTATGATACAGGGAGCACTGTAGGTTCTCTGGGGTTCTGTTCTAGGAACTGTTTCCTCCCTAGCTCTTTGGTTTCACTCTCTCTCCTTGTCTCATTCATCTATGTTGAAGATCGAGAGTGACTGACGGAGGATACTATATTCGCTCGTCCAAGAAGAGACACTGCATGCAGAATGTAAATGTGACCCCAACCTTGACATTCTTCCAAATTGCTCGGCTTACAGAACACTATAAGTGGATCAAGTAGCCAAGGGGATGCTTGACTGTCTCACTTTTCTGGAGGTGAATTTCTTGCCCCTGAGAGCTGGCAGACTCATAATCCACCTGACAGGCCCTTTCTTAGGCATATCACAAAGCTTGTTTTTGGGGATGTGTTACAAGGCTCATACCCAGAGGTGTCCAGCAGTAGGCTTGGCATTGTGGAGGGTGCCATGGAGTTTACAAAGGAGAACAGTGTGGGTAACTCCTGTAAGTCCAGGTGTGTGTGTGTGTGTGTGTGTGTGGGTGTGTGTGTGTGTGTGTGAGCATCACAAGTTAGATGACAAAAGAATATAAGAAACAGCATTTGAAGAGTATATGAGCTGGAGTCTCAGTGAAGGAACAATACACTAAATGGTGTAAGTTCCTGAGAAGGAGAGATTCCTATGGGCTCCTGCTGTCAGAGAAGGCTTCCCAGTGTGGTGGATGTGACCTGGTGTTTGAAGGAAGCAAGAATAAAACAATAATAGCAGCAATGATACAATGATAAAGCTGTCATGCACTGCGCTCTTACTATAAATCAGGTATTATTCAAAATATTTAATGTGAATCATCTTTGTTTAAGGCTGATTATTTTTCAAAATATTATTGTGATACTCATTTTGAAGATGAGAAAATGGAGGCAGAGAAACCTACAAGGGACAGATGAGGAATTGCATAAGCAGAGATATCATGGTAAACTTTCTTGAGACCTCTTTAAATTTTACAACCCTATGCCTCACTGTAAGGTCTTTGGTTAAGCAAACTGGGAAGCTGTCCTAGAGAAAAACCCAGATTTGATGATGTTCGACCATGGAGGCCAAGCCATTCATTTGGAGGTTCAAAGTCATGTCCCTGGAGGGCCAAGCCTGAGGCTGTGGTTCACCAGCACAGTGCTCTGTCTGTAGCCCCATGAAGTCAGAGCATGTGGACTGATCTGCTTGGAGAGGGGATTTGCCTTAGCATTCAAAGTCAGATTTCCATGTGGCAGCAACCAAGAGTGATTTGAGAGCAGCCTAGTTGAAACCAGAGCAAGTCATATTCAGGTAGGGCTGGCAGGGAGCCAGTGAGTATTTGCTGGAGTCCAAAGTCAAGATGCTGATGACTGTGATTAGTGGGATGGCTCTGAGGGTGGAAAAAAGGGGAATACCTGGCACAGGCAGGAAGATGGAACCCGCTGGGACTGGCTGCTAGTTAGAAGGAAGGGGGTCTTCATTGTCTCTCAGGGAATGCGCAGATGGTCCCTTGAAAGTTGAAAATGAATGAAAAAGGCAAATCCACCAAGCAACACAATCAGCCCAGATGCTCTGGCTTCATGATCTAGCTGTCTGTCCTGAGCACATTCAGATGTGGGACAGAGTGCTAGGCGGGTGTCCAGCTTTTCCCTGGAGTGTGCTGTTGCCTCATCCTTCTCCCCAGGGCTCCTTGGGGCATGTGGTGTGCCAATGACAAGAGGGCTCCAGCGTGGAGATTAGGAGGTGCAGTATGCTTCATGCTTTGATTCCCCTCAGAGACTACTTTGCTGTCATGCTTCTGTGTGCCAGTCTCCAGGTGGCATTGCTCCTTGGCTGCCACCGTGGTGTATTTGGAGAGGAAAAATGTCTCTTTGTGGCTCCAGGAATTCCTAGTTTTGAACAGGGGTCTTCAGGTGAGTTAGACTTGTGGAGATTTTGCTGTAACAGGGCTTAGTTCTCCAGGTAAGTCCAGGTAGCTCTCTGTGAGAACTTTGGTGAAGGAAAATGGACCACGGAGGTTGGAGCAAGACTCTGAGAGAAGCTACGGTCCTATGCATGTGTGGCTTTTGGTTCTGTGTGTACTTCCTGCTCTCCTTACTTGACAAACATATGCACAAATAACAAACACGTGTGTCGGGTGGGGGTCAAAGAGCGCAGGGTGGGACATTCTGGTCTGTAAGCACTGGACTGTTGGCCGTAGCAGGCTTGACTTCATGGACTGCTCTGTCCAGGCATGAAAAGCACACACCCACTTGTCTCAGAGTGGACGCCACCAGCTTTCACTGAAACGCAGAAGTCAGGAAGAGATTTACAGACTCTCCTGCCTCCTCTGCTGACTCATGTCCCAGGGCAGCAGACACAAAAGAGCAGATGTGTTAGAGAGGGGTCCCCATAAAGGAAGGAAGGGAAGGCCCAGTAAAGTAAGTAGGATGAAATTTCAAATTGGCATCTTATCATTCTGGAATATGACGTGTGGACACGGTGTGAGTGGATGGGGGGGGATTCAGAAAGTTTCTGAAGGTCCTGGAGATATGCAATCTGTGGGCCTCCTGCCAGTAGAAACTGGACAGCTGGGGCTGAGCCAGCCGTCCTGAAACCAGCAGTTCTGGAAAATGTACCTAATGCACCTCTGCCCAGCTGGTACCCAGAACGCTTGTTTCCAGGTAATGTCCAGAGGGGGCCATGCCTGCTTCATGATTTTATTGAAGTATTTGGTTCCTGGGACCTGTGAGGCCTTGCCATGTCGTCTGCACTAATTTACTGGTACTGTATTCCAAGGAGAGTGTGAGCTGAGCCTTGGGTCAGTATTATGATCGAGGTCTACAAATATTCATATATATGTTGCTTACACTATTTAGGGTTATATATTCAGTATATATAATATCAGATATTATACACACATGCACTCACACACACACATAGATACACAGTTTGCTGTTTTTGTCTTATTTTAAGGAGGAGCCAAAGCGATGACATCAGAAATGAGGAGCAGAAGGCCACTCTGGTGAGTTGTGAAATTGCTGCCACTTGGGAAAACCAAGTTTTACAACCTTTTCTTTAAAAAAAAAAAAAACTGTCATTTTTGCAGGAAGGAAACCAAATTCTATGTTTGCATTGCTAGAGTAATTCAAAAGGAACAAATCCCAAGCATCTTTTTGAAAGTCTTGAGTAAATCCATCAAGATGGAGCAAGATATGACAAATCAATTCTCTGCTAACTTTGTGCACTATTTTTATTGTGGTAGAACATGCACAACATAAAATTTAGCATTTTGACCATGTTGAAGTGGATCACACAGTGGTCGTCAGTGCCCTGGTAGCACTGGACACGTTTGTAGCGGAGATCCCTGTGGACCCCCTGTGGCTTTTATCCTGGGCAGAGCACATCCCCCACTCCACAAGGGGCTTCTGCAGGACACTGGTGTTCTGGAGTCCCGTCTGGCACCAACTTCTGCTTAGAACACAACAAACCTGAACAGGTGGCTGCCACTTGGGAAAAAGCCTAAACATTAGCAATATCCATTGTCTAATTTTCTAAGATCCACTGTTTCTCCCACTGAGAAACAGCATCTTACTATAAACATCTTTAATAAGCTAAAACTTAAATTTTTTTCTTAAAAAAGAAAATAATTACTTTTTAACACATTTCTGCAATGTAAGAATCTTTTATAATAACATGTACCAATTTTCAAATTTATGAAAGCAAATGAAATTAGCCTTTTGATTTTATCTTAGAAGAGATGGCCAAATAATCAGCAATTTTCTGTATTATAAAAAATGTTGCTAAGGGATATTAATGATGCTACTCAACGTGTTTGATGTTACATAGCTGCTTAATAAATTAAGTGTAGAATTTTGCGTTAAGAAAAATGTTTTTTCTTTTTTGAGAACTGTAATATTCCTTGACTGAACTGCCAGGAGACTCAGAGATGTATTTGGAACTTGGTTATGGCGAGTATCTAGTCCCTGGCTGCTTATAACACTATTTGCAGTTACCTAATTTTCCTAAACATTTTACCTTGAGCATTTTCATATGTACATGTTTTAAAATTGTAATCTCTCTGGAAATGTTTTTGGAAGTGGACAAAATATACATAACATTAGAATTACAAAATATACATAACATTAGAAAATATACTAACATTAGAATTATTTCAGAATTATCCATGAATTCTCAGGATTCTATCATCTGCACTACCTTGATACATAATCTTGTGTTCTGTGCTTTTCTTCTCCTATGATAGCAAATATGTGCACAGTTTTGGTGAGAAATGTCATTTGGAAGCCCAGCGAGTTCCAAACTCAGCCAATTAAGTTTGTGGACACCTTGGATGTGGTCCAGGTTTTGCTTCAGAAACAAATCCATGTCCCTGTGGGTCTCTTCTGCCCTCCTCTTGCCTTTCTGGGTAGATTGCCCATGGGGACCTTCTGGAAGGGGCTTTCCAGTTCTGCTGAAGGCTGGAGCTATAGTTGTTAAGCATTGCTCTAAATCTTAGCACTTTTATTGCCTCATCAGAAAATCTTTTTGCCTGGTGTGTCTATTGTTTCTCTGGACATTCACTTTCCTTGAGGTCTTTGAAAGCATCATTGAGTTGGGCATGGGGTGGTTGTGGGAGTACACATGTCCCGCGTGGTCCAGTGCCTGAGGCAAGACAGGCAGTAAAGAGCAATTTCCTAATGTAGGAGTCAGTGGGGTACTTAAACTTTTTGCGTGTCAAAGAAAACTACACTTTCTTGAGTGTCCATTATATGCCAAGAATTAAAAGACAAAAATGATTTTCGGTGTAATAATTTCCCTGTCCTCAAAAACTTTACTAGATCAATTGCATGTGTCATGATGTTAATACTCAGTTGTGACTGGTGATCACAACGACTTCACCAGAGTTAGAGACTCTGGCTCAAGCCTTTGCTTGAATGTTTGTGGTTGAGTCATCTGAACTCTCTTGGTTTCCTTTCAGTGTGGGGATGAGAGTTGATAGGTGAGCTCTGAGGCCTGGCTTAGTGTGGGGCCACAGATATATGATCTCTCAGGGAGGCGGGAGGCAGGGAGGCGGGGAGGTGGGGAGGCTCATTGTCCATGTGGAGGGCTCATGACCTGGCTGCTGGTCCAGGGCTCCGAGCCCCAGAGCTGGGGCAGGCTGCATGTATCAGGGCCTCTGTCCCTTGGGTAGGATTCTGAGGAGGGCTGGTGGGCCTGCCCCCGCTGGATTTGGAGGATCAGACACATTCATCCCTCAGCTCATGCTCCAGCAGTCCCAGATATATTAAGGGCCCTGAAGGAGGCAGGAGAGGCCAGATGCCATGTTTATGAGTTTCCGCTGTTGTTGTTTGTATTTCATAAAGTGTTTTAATCATCTGATTTTTATTCAGTGCATCCTGAGGCTTTTAAAATTATCTTGCAAAGACTGTGGAAGCCCTGAATGTGAAGCAGACACCTGTAGAGAACATGAGCCGGACTCCAAGGAGAAGGGGAGCTGTAAGCATGGCTCTTAGTAGCTCCCTCAGGTTGCTATCCTGCTTTGGAGCCACCACCCACACCACTGGGCCTCTCCTGTGGCCGGGAGGGGATGCATAACTAATGGGAGTGTGTACTCCCTGGCTGAGCCTTGAGGCCAGCTGCTTCTGAATTTCTTCACTACTTTGAAAACAATCTTCTTTTGCAGAAAAAGAACAGAAACAAAATTATGGCAATCTCCTTTCCCCCAAGTTACTTTCTGCAGGACACTCACAGTGAAATCTGAAGAACTTGGCTGAAAACTTGGCAGTGCAAACTGCCTTAGAGGAAGGCTACCTTCCTCCACCTAAGCCTGTGCTGTGTTCTTGGAGGCTTGGAGTTTGGGGTGAGCGGAAGGGAGTATTCTTGAGTTGTTGCTGCTGCCTGGAACAGCGCATGTGGCTCTTTTCTATTCTGACTCTCCTTTCTCAGAAGCTCCTACTTGGGAGGAACCAGGAGGCTCCCACTGCTGAGGCAGCTGGGTGCACATCAGGAATGTGCTGTGCAGCCAGAGGTCCTGGCTACTGGCGGTTAGCACACAGGTCCCGAAAGGCCCAAATCATGTGTACTACAATGCTGTGATGGACAGAATGTGCTGAAACTTATCCTGAGTTGTTCATGAGGCCCAGCTGAGTTTTCTACTTCGAACTCAAGGTCACAACAGCTTGGAGCACCTGCTAACCATACTGAGTCCTGCACCCCACCTTGGAAGGGCTCACATAGCATCTTTGGGTTAAGTACCTGGGAACCTGAAGGATGTGTCAGAGGCACCCGGGCTTGTCATTGTGGTGAAGGAGAAAAACCTGGAGCAAGCTTGAGAGACCTGCATGCCTCCATTTGTGGGCATTGCAGTGAGCGCCTGCAGCAACAAGGGCATGGCTTCTCCTTGGAAGTGAGTTGGGTGTGGTGTTTTCTCTGGAGGGCTCAGAACCTTTGCTTATAATGAGAGATTTTGCAGAAGGGAGACAGTCTGCCCTGCTGGGCATTTTCTGAGTCTTTGGACAGGGCCAATAGTTTCTAGAAAGAGGAATGGGGACCTGGAGTTTGGACCATTCTCCATAGTGGTTCGGGTGGTGAACACAGTATAATGGAATCATAACCCATCTGCAGTGATTTTGTTTTCCAGACTGGGGATTGAACTCAGGGCATTCACAGGGAGCTGCAGTCCCAACTCTTTATTAATTTTTTTTACTTTTTTTCCTTTTTGCTTTTGAGACAGGGTCTCACTGCTAGGTTGTCATGCTGAGCTTGAACTTGAGATCCTTCTCCCTTAGCCTCTCAGAGTGCTGGGATTATAGGTGAGCACAATTATGTCTGGCTTCTCCAGTGACAGTTCTTATACTGATGTTTGGGGCTGCTTCAGGCTGGTGGGTGCTGTGTGCACATGGCGGATTTTCTGCCAGAAACTTAAAGTAAGGAAATCTTAAAAAAAAAAAAGTGATGAACCAGCCTGTCCTGTCGCTCCTTTTGTCCAGTTTTCCTGTGAACCCATCAGGCCCCTTGCTCATTCTTGGCTTCTCTATTGATGAAAGTCCACCTCCCTCTTAAGGAAAGTGAGAGGAGTCACTCACAAAATGATTTTAAACCACTTTCTGAGGAGGGCTTGCTGGAATTGCTTCATAATAGTGAAAGTTTTCACTTGAATGGGTATTGCAAACAATGGATTGACCTTCCAGAAAAGGAAAACACTCCTAATTTACTACAAATAAAAGCAAATACATTGTTAGTTTGTAGCTGTCAGATCACTCGCTTGAAGCGGGGTCAAGACTGATGCCACGAAATACCCTTTAATTTATCTTACCAACGGCTCAAAGTTTGGAAAATTCCTTCCAGATGCCATTGACAGTGTCACTCCACAGCCTGACCCGCAGTGTAACTTGTGTGTGCAGAGCACATCTCTTACTCATCCTATGACAGGATGCCCTTTACATACCATATTTTGCAATAATGCTATGTAGAGCCATGATTTCAGCCTGCTGGAAAGATATACTTCCATGCCATAGGAAAGCCAATGTTTTCTATATTGGAATTAATTACCATGCTTGTCTTTGGACAGGAAGGAGGCCTAGTCATCCCCTGTTTTTGCGAATAACCCTGCAAAACTGGAGCCACTATCTTGGTCAGGCCTCCTAATTACTCCCAGTAACTGTGCAGGCATTCATGCCTCCACGGTGTGGGTGATGAAACCGAGGCTGCACTTTCATACAACTTGACAGATGAGCCAGGGCTATGATATGGGTGCATGACTGAGCCTCAGCAGCCTGCATCTGAGCCACAGTGTTTCCCACTAGACTACACTGTCTTTGTGCTGTGATTTCTCCAGGTATTTGCCTAGGTATTTTCCTGTTTGCCGAATTAAAGTTAACTTAGTCCCCAAGAGGAACTATGGGAAGAAACAAGTGGCTCTGCCCGGCTTCATTGTGTTTAAATCGTACATTGGAAAAGATTTGCGTTCTTATTTGTTAGTGTCACAATGATAAATAAAAGCACTGTACTGGCAGTGAGCATCAGAGAGTAACTGGAATTGATGTTTTATAATTATTAAAATTTTTGAATGTGTTAGTGGTAGTGGTGACATTGATAGTATGGATGTGTCTTGGTCTGAGGCACTCACTTTAATGTGTATGTATCCCCAGTACACTATAATAAATTAAGCAAGCAGGGTTCAGGTCCTCTATATTTTTCTAATTTATACCATTAATAAAGAAGTACTCAGTGGAATGGGATAAAGTACTAGTTTAGCCTGACAGTACTGCACAGTCTTCTCTGTCTCCACCTGCAGAGACTTCTGCAGTGAATTCTGCGTCCTTTCTCGGTAACTTTCCTTTGTCATGCAGCAGCAGCCATGCCTCTTGCTTGCTGTCCCCCACCAAGAGCTACTCAATGCTTCATACTTTTTAAAAGAATATTTGAAAACAGAAAATAGATCATGTTTCTGTTACGACTGTTGATGTTTACAGTTTGTGCCTGATTTTGCCTTTGTCCTGGCTTGTTTGAGAAACAATTTCTTTAACCAACACTTCTTTGGAAGGCACCTTTCTTCTTCTGGCATGACTGAAAGTGTTTCTTGTCCTGCATGTGATCCTTGGGTGTTAGCTGGGGCTGCTGAAGGGAGACTCCACAGATCCGCATCTCTGATCTGGAGTGCTTGTTGTTTTGAACATGTAGGCTGCAACACTGTTTCCCTTTTGGGGGATGGTGGACATCCTTGCTTTTGGGGAGCACAGCAAAGCCAGACTCTGAGGCGGGTTGAGGAGCTTCATCTGTGGCCAGAGTTAATTTAGACACAGGCTCTCCCCCTGAAGCAGAGCTGGGGCCCATATACAAGTCAAATCTGCTATTTTTCTTTGGGCAATGATTTATTTCCCTCTTAAATTGGCTGGACCAGTTAGTTTTTTATTTTTATTAAGTCACACTATTCTTAAATGAAACTATTGATTTAAAGTCAGCTTAGTGAGGATTTAATTTGTTTTCAGGGGATTAGAGCAGGTAGCATGGGATAATTTTACAATAAAGTGGAGCAGAAGCGTTCCTTCACAGGGCCTTGGCTTCTTTTACTTGCCAGACTGCACAGACATTACAAATTTTCAAGTAAATTGTGGAAATACATTCATAAATCAGGCCTAATTCCCCTGCCTGCTTAAGGGAGATTCAAAGGAGTGTTTTCCCATGACCTTGTCCAGTTGTCCTTCTAATGACAGTCCCTGCGTCTGGTGCTGAAAAACACACAGGTGGGCGCATGTGCGCGCAGCACCGAGATATCCTGATATTCAGGATAAGGGAATCCCTCTTTTTTCTGTCTTTACACCATGTTGCTTTTGTTATCAAAACATCCTCTTTCCACCAAGGTGAAGGAGTGGGGAGAGGGTGCGCTGGTGGGGCTGCACCGGTTCATCTGCCCTGGGTGGGCCTCCTCCTCTGTCCCGTTGCCAGCCAGCCCTGCCCCTGCTTTGCCTCCGTCCATACATCCCTGCTCCCCAGAAACTCCGCTGTGTATCACTCCTACAGAAGACTAAGTGGGGAGCACTGCTCACGAAGGTCTTAAAACCCGGGCAAGTGAGGCTGTCCAAACATGGCTGGAGAGGGTTGTCTGTTGCTTGTTTTAAGAGCAGTCTTGTCACTGCCAGTCTGTTATCTTTGAACTCTGCTGTCACTATCTATTTCCAAAGGCGTCTTTTCTTTCTATCGAAATCAAATAGACTCAGAGCCATTTTCAGATTAATGGTCCTTGGTCTAGAGATTTTGAAACCATTTTGGTCAATCATTCTGGACATCTCCAGGTGTCCCCACCCCCATCACTGGGCAGTAGGCAGTGGGGCTAGATCTCGGCAAGCATCAGATGGCCAGTCTCTCTGCTAATCCTCTGTCATCAGACTGGGCTGGCTCAGCACTTTCCTTGGTGTGTCTACCCTGCAGCAGTGCAGGCCTTATCCTCTTTCCTTTACAAGCAGGAAGCGTCTGGCCCCATGTCACACAGAGGAGGAGGGGCCAAGGACAGGTGGCCCTGGGACTATGGGTGTCAGGATTGAACATTCCATGATGCTCTGGCTGATTGCAGAGAGCATGTCGATTGCAGAGAGCTGAGACCAGAAAAGGAATAGAGGAACCTTCAGCCTGGGCGTAGGTGCTATAGAGCAGGTTCATGTGCCTCACCAGCTTGCAGGTGAAGGGATCCTGAAGGCCCCACTGTGTAGAGTCCTGGCAGCCACAGCTGCCTTTGTGGGAATGACTCACTGAGGAGAAGATTTGCCTGGAGAATTGTAAGGACCCAGCCACACCAGGAGAGGACACCGATGGCTGAGCACAGTGGGCACTGTGGCAGGAGGAGCCTGAGCTCTGCAAGCCCTGCAATACTGAAAAATGCAGAATAAATATTTAATGGGCCGAAAGAAAAACTCTGGGTATTTTCTGAGTCATCAGAAGGTATTTCCCTGAAGGTGTCATGAAAACACAGAGAAACAGAGAGGAAATGCTAAGACTAAAGCAAAGCAGGCATGGAGTGAAGTTGTACAAACTGAGGTGTCTGAAGATCTTGCAGCCACCAAGGCTAGAGGATCCCAACAGTGGAGGAGGGCAGCTGCCAAGCCAGGCAGAGCAAGGGTGAAGTCCAGAAAGGGTGAGCAGTGAGATGGGGGCTCCCTACCCAGGTTTCAAAAAGCAGATCAACACTTTAACCCAGGAGAATCTCATAAGCTGCCCCTTCCCAAAACAAGCAAGGAAGGCTGGAAGAGAAACCTTTATAAATTGAGTTATAAAAGTGCATAGTTTAATTGCTCTCTAAAGAAGTTCATGGATCATTGTTGAAGTTAGGTTATGGGGGACCAGGAAGGGGATAGGGAGTCCCTGGCCCCTTCTGTTCCTCTTTGTTCCCAGATGCCATGAGGTGAACAGGCTTCGTCTGCCATTTAGTCCCATCATGTTTTTTGTCACCCAGAGCAAAAGAGCCACATGGCCATGAACTAAAACCTCTGCACTAGGGCCAAAAAAACATTTTTCTTTGTTGCAATGGTTATGTCAAGGCATTTTCTTATAGTAATGTTAAGCTGACTGACAGTCACTTACTGAGGTTTTTTTGTTTTTTTTTTTTTTTGTTTTTGAGACATGGTCTCACTGTATAGTGCAGGCTGGCCTTGAGTTCGCTTATATAGTCCAGGCTGGCCTCAAACTCACAGTAATCCTCCTGCTTCAGCCTCCTGAGTGTTTGGATTATAAGCCATGCCCAGTTATTGAGGTTTTAAAAAAGCTCTTCTTAAGCAATTTCTTGGTTTTCAAAGTCTACTATGGAACTTCATTCAGGAATTAGAAAATAGAGAAATTTCAATCTTGTACAGTCCTTTTACCATGAAAGTCATGTGAAAGTCAACAAGTTCCAAACCCATGATTCAACACTGCATAAAGATTTTCCTCCTCAACCCAATTAATCTCTGGCCTAAGCCACTAATTGCCAGGCTTGAGCCCAAACAGGGCATCCTCCTATGGTGGGCGGCATTTGTACTTCATATGCCCATTAAAAGTAGGAAGAACATGTTGTGTTAAGGAGTTCTCATAATCATTTCTTTGTTGTTTCAGCAGTAGCTAGCACTCATTGATAAATGAGTTAACTAACTTAAGCATGAAAAAAACTCTCCATAAACATAACATAAGATATGGATAAGGTAGACTTTATAAAAATTAAAAACTTTTGCTGTTCCACACACTGGAATAAAATATCTTCAAAACACATATTTAATGAAAAACTGGTATTTAGACTATATAGAGAACTCATACTCCAGTAATGAGAGAAATATCTCAATACTACACACAGGGAAAAGATTTGAATAAATTTTTTCCAGGCAAGGTATACAGTTGGCAAATTAACACATAAGGGAATGGTCAACACCCTTAATCACTAGGGAAGTCCAAATTAAAATTACAATGAGATATGAGTATGCAGCTGTTCAATTGCTAACAAAACAATGCTCTCAGTGCCAATAAATATGGGTGTGTGGAGCAGCTAGAACGCTTATGCAACACTGGGGGAATGAAAAACTGGACAACCACTCATGGAAACAATACAGCAAGTTCTTCTAAAATGAAATGTATACTTGTCACATAACTACAATTCCATTTCTTGGTATTCATCTATGAGAAATGAACATTTATCTCTATATAAAAATCTGTCCATGCTGAGGCTGAGAAGAGAATGCTCACCAGGAGTTTCCCTTGAGCCATGAGCATACAGTAGTTATGTGAAAATACAGATTACTTCATTCATAATTTCCCAAATCTAGAAACAAATTACCCATCAGCACATAAATAAGCCATGGAATACCCTTACAATGGAAAATAAAAACAATGTACAATGCACACATACAACACACAAGTCGTTCTGAGCAAGCAAGACTATATGTAATATAACATCCATTGTTAATTTCCTATCACCTTGGTTTGAAATTCTGTATTGTTTTTGTGTTTTTTTTATAATCTTTATTGTCGTTATTTTGCTTTCTTTTCTCTTTAAAATGAAAAAAGAAGAAAACTGATTGCTGAAGTGATGTTGTGGTGCAGGACATTAACTACAAAGTGGGGTAAACAAGTGGTAGAGATGTCCTGTATGTGCTTTCTGGCGGTAGTCATGTGACTGTACATTTATCAAAACTGAAACTCATCAAATGATACCTTGACAGACCTGACTCAAGCCTCAAACAAAAGGAATAATTGAACCTCTTGATTCACTTTAGGAGTTTGTTTTCTGTGGTTAAGAACTAGATTGGGTGTGTGATATGTGTATGCAGTTTTCCCCCAAATCCATCTCCTCTGTGGCCCGTGGGCACTAGTTAAGTCACTGAACAACTGCTGGGAGATGACTATCTTGCCTATAAATTTCCAGGGATATTCTTACCATTATTTTGCAAATTAAGAACATGGAGTAGATATAATGGCTTTGACAAGACAGGAGCCTTCAGTAACTGGTAATTTTATAAAACTTAAAGACTTTGGAAGACCAGAAGCAGTACAATCTACAGGTTTATTGCCTTTTTTCTTTTACATCACTGTTTTGAGCTTTAACACAACTTTGTGCTGTTATTAGTTCTGGAATCTGCTATTACCTGTATAAGCGGCTTATGAAATTGTAAAAAAGAAATGAACTTCTATATAGCATTTGCTGTTTACAAAATGTTATTATCTTTATTATCCATTCGATTTTCTCCAACTTTCCTACCTCAGGTCTAGAATCTTGCAAGCTGAAGTTCACACTGGGTGAGACTGCTCTGCTGACAAATGGCAAAGTTGTGGACTCAGGTCCTAAAATAGCAAAGCGCACATGCTCGTCCCTGTCTCCCCCATCAAGGTTCCCACCTAGGACAATCTCACACTGACAGTGTCAGAGGAATTAAAATGTGCTGCCCCCACATGATTCTGCATGGTGACTGTGATGTTGAGTACTCTTACTTTTTGGTGGGCAAATGAAAGTTCCATCTACTTGAATTTAGAGCTACCTGAGGTCTGTATTACTAGGTGGAGGCAGAAGGAGGCGTCAGTCATTAGCCAAGAGGAGAAAGCAGGACTTGTGTGTATGTGTTGAGCCTGGGTCTCAGCACCACAGAGCCAGCTCATTGCCATGATGGGCATCACCCACACTGTCACTGACCTTAGGGGAGTCAGGAGGAGTCAGACGCTCCCTGTAACCTGAAGCACTCTGGGCAGCTGTGTCCCACAGTTTACTCTTACACATCGCTCCTGTGCACCGGGCGACTCCTCTGCACCTGCACTAAGGCCTCTGCAAGGTCAGGGTCACAGAAAGGAGCATGGTAGCCAGGCAGATCTGATGCTCTGAGTCCTGCCAACCCATCCTGGGCTCATCTTGACACACGGCACCACTGGGCAGTGTCCTAGAGGCCCATGACTGTCCTGGGACACAGATTAGAGGAGCACAAAGGACCAAGTCCAGAAAAAGAACAGGTTAGATGAGTGATCAGAAATGATTCTTTGGCTTGTGTTTGGGCCATGGAATCTTGTACACCTTCCAGTGTCACTATTTGGCTGGTCTATAACCCTCTCTGCCTGCTGTCTTTCCGTGTCTCTGTCTCTCTTCTATCTGTCCCTGACTCTGTGTCCATCTCCTTTTAAAAATTTTTTTAAAATCTCTTTTTCTTGTCTCTGTCTCCATCTCTGTTTCTCTTTCTTTCTGTCTGAAGATAAAGCAATGAAAGATGTTTTCCATATACCAAAGTAGGAAGTTGGGTAGGCTTTCTCTCTGGCTGATGTACCATGTGTAACTGTAGGGTTTCATTTTGCTTTACATTAATCAAACAACAATAAAAGCCATAAAAACCCCACTAAGAGGCATTTTAACTTAAGATCCAGTGCTAAACACCCAGGGATTTTGCCTATTGTCTTCTCCAGTGCCCTGTAAAAGGAATTAGATAGCAAGAGAAAGAAAGAAAAATTGAGCCACTTTTTTTTGCATAGAAAGGGAGAAAACATATAATAAATTAAGGGTAGTGGGAGTGAAATAAAGGCCAGAGGTAAACGACGTTTAATTGTGTGAGCTGCTCTTCCCCTCATGGTCCCTGCCAGCTGCTGCTGTTATTGCTCCCTTCCTGTTTTAAGATGAAAGCAATGATGGTAGACACGTGCAGACACACAAAAGAACCTATTTGGACCGGCGTGTCAGCTCATCTTTATCAAATGTTGCACAGGTATATTTTGTTGCCATGCTTCATTACCCCAGAATGGCATGCCTGAAATGTTTGTCTCTTCTATAAACCCAATAGCTTTCCCAGCCAGGCATTGTTTGACAGGGCAATAGACGGGTGTTTCTTTCACAGGCATGAGTTTGTAAAGGCTGGGCAATTAAGGAGAGAGAGACGGAGAGAGAGGGAGAGAGACAGAGTGAGGGAGTGAGAGAGAGAAAGAGAGGGAGAGAGAATGAGAATGAGAGAGGGAGGAAGGAAAGACAGAAAGAGGAGAGAAGGAGAGAGAGAAGAATAGGAGAGGTAAATTTATTTAAAAAACAAGACATCTGTGTGTGCATTTTCAGTGTTTTTAATAAAGAAAATATAAAGAGCTCAATAATAAATGTGCATTGTGTTTTAAAAGGATCATTGCTCCTTTGATTGGGAAAACTCTTATTCAGACACCTAAATGGTTAATTTAAAATAAAAATTTTGACAATATTTTTTTGTGATGCAAAGAGGGATATGGCAAATGTCATGGAAAAGGGCCATAATAATAAATAAGACAGCAGTCACTGAAGTAAAATTTGGTTTTCCTTTACACATAAGACCATTGCATCAAAAATCTACCTCTTATCTTCCAATAGCCTACTGGAAAATCTATATTTTAATCCTGTGTGATACAGATTAAATTCTCAGGAATTAGAATTGAGTAAGGCTTACATTTTATTTTCTCACTTGAAGCAATGGTGATAACGGCTTTTGCAAATCAGAGAAGGATGCATGAAGACTTGGTAAAGCTGATGTCCACCCCATTCCTTGCCTTTCCTCTAGGGTACCCTAGTGGGTCTAGCAGGCTAAGCCACAGTTCCCATGGGAATGACCCATGGCCACACTATCAGGGGCAGCTTATTAGCAGGGGGAGCTTTTTCCATCTGAGTTTGTGTGAGCATAGTGTCCCTGGCAGGACTGTACTAAGACCCTTGTGTGTCATCTGGCAAAAAAAGTTCAGCAATAATTGGGCAATTCCAGCGTAGGGGTCACCAGAAACAATCAAATAACCATGGCCATGCAAACATTTTTTTCTTGTAGTTGTCTGATCTTCTAGAAGGGTATCAGAATGAAAATGTATAGAGCCCCTGATCTGGCAGAGAGAAGAGAGCACATCCTAGGATACTTTATCTGAAGAACTGAGGTCTGATAGATGCCAGTATCCAGAAACTTTGATCTTAGGAGGTGATTTGGGGAGCATGTATCACCTGCTAAATAATACTTGGGGCGGAGTCAGAGGCAGCCTCCAGTATCAAACACATGAGTGTAGTTGAGTCACACATAGGAACAGTCCCTCTACTTGGGATAAATAAAAACTGTATGTAAATATTTTCATGCCAGTTAGGGTGAGGTCAGATTTTGCCCTCAAAGAAGCTACCAATTTTGAGTTTTCAGATCATTTTAGGTTTTATAATTACAGACAGGACACTACTTTTAATGAAAAGACATTGGTCTGCTATTGTGATGGTCTTGTGTCGTCCCACAGAAAAGCCACTGTGCTCAGGGATAAGAAGGCTCCTTTTGGGGTGCATCACCACTGCATGGGTACACCATTCATTGTGACTTGACTGCCTAGGGTGCATGTGTAGTCACTTCTGCTTCATCCAAGGATAGGGTGTGGGAAGGTGCTGCTCCACGGCACTGGGGCACCCCAGAGGAACTTGTGCTGTGGTCTCTGGGTGTGAACACTCCTTGCGATGGCTGCTTTGATTTCTTCTTCACTTCACCAGGGTGGAATATGCTCATCTTTGTTTGTTGTTGACTTCTTTTATTATTGCTTGCTCCTGATGAAAATCTATTTTCCACATGTATCTGCAATTCCTTCATGAGCAGGAAACTGAAGCGCTGTAGACCTTAAGTGAAACTCCGGCCCTCTCTTTCTCTGGTTTGAACAACCATAGAAAGGTCACCCCTCACCACTCGTGGCCTCAAGTTTATGATCCATGAGATCTCTCTGAGCTTTGGTTACTTTGCCCTTGATTACTTTTCTAACCTGATAAAAAATGTTATTTTCCTTTTCCAAGAATTGAAAAGGGCTGATTGCCTGTGTGTGTGCACCCGCGCACACATGTGAACATGTGTATAATTTTTGTTCCCCTATGATCGAGTAGGAACAATGTTTTGTAATTTATGATCAATTCTGGATGTTGGCCCAGGTTTAAACTCTACTAAAATTTTGTAAAGGGACCTGTTTATGGCCCATCAAAAAATGCCATGTCCCAGACCCTGGAATTACCCAGGTGATAAAGGTTGTATCACAAAAGACCTTGACAGTCTCCCTTTGGGGAACATTAATTAAATAGCTTCAGGTGAAAAACAGAACCTTCCCTAGAGGAATTCTCTTTATGGACAGGGTTTCCCTAGGCTGGATGGATCAAAGCTGTGCTCTAGAGGCAGACACAGTAAATGCGAAAGTAGCCTGTGTATAGGAGAGATGAATAGCAGTTGATTACATCCAAAGCTTGTAACACCAAAAACTTTTGGTTATTTCATTTTCAAATTGCTATTTGTATGTACAAGAAGCAGGTGAGAAATGACTTTTTGATCTTGGAAAGTTTCTGTCTAGCTGAATCTTAGAATCCCTGTGGGGTTCTTCAGTCAACTGTCCACAGGCTCCCTGCCTTGACTTTGCACTGTGGCTCACTACCCCTTCCGTGACTGGTCGTGCGTAAGTGGGGATCTGTGTCATCCTTTGCCTTTTGGGGATGCCCCCTCTGGTCGCAGTACTAGCCTGACCACTTCTCTTCCCCTCCTTGCCACATAGCTGTGTGAACCTGAAGGGAGGGAGGAGAAATAGAGTGCCTGTTATTTCATGGAGCAGAAAAAAGCTACACCTTGGAGGTGAATGATCGATATTATTATAAGCGAGGTGTAGCTCAGGGCAGGTGAGTGGTGTGTTAATGAGACGCCACCTCCTGCTTCCTGACAGATGACTGTCATTGTTCAAAAGCTGCCATCAGCGTGATTGATAGCTGGGTCATCCTGCCCTGCAGTTGGAGCGCCCTGTCTTCTCTCTTCTGTTGATGTCTCTAATCTGCTGACCTGAGGATGACCCAGCAGAGGTGGAGCTGAAATTAACATTTTCTCTAGTTAAATTAAAGAAGAGGGGAGGAGGGGGTAGCAGAGAGGTGGAAAGGAAATTTGAAACAGAGAGAATGTACAGAGTACAGCAGCAAAAATCCAAACCCTGCAGAAAGTCCCCATGGTGTTTTAGGCTAATACATTTCTAATAAAGATTGAAAACACATGTTAATGCTTACTTATGTTGTGTCAGTTTTGCAGGTCTCAAAAGGCACTCAGGATCTTTCTAAAGAAAGATGACACAACGCAGTGGCTCTTGGACAGATGCCTGTGCGGGTCAGAGAGCCCGTCAGGTTGACCTTGGTTATCCATGCAGGAAATATTTGGGGAAAGCCTATCTTTTGCCAGTTACCATTTTGTCTTCACCAAAATGTTTTTTTTTTTAAAAATGATTTTACATTCCAGCACTTGAGAGGTTGAGGTAGGAGGATCATGATTTGAAGGGCAGCCTGAACTACACAGTGAGACCCTGTAACAAACAAACAAAAAAAGCATATCACTTTAGGCATCAAACTGTAGCAATCATAGAATATTGGCACTGGAAGTTCTAAAGAATCTCCGCTTCCTTTGGGGCTTCTCGTCCTCTACCTTGAGAGACTGTGCTCTGTGAGGCTGTCTGACTTAGGAAGGAGTTAATACCTGCTTAGTAGTGAACCGGACGGAAATCAAATTCTTTTAAAGACTCTCTCTTGGCTTTTTTTTCTCCTTTTGGAAAATAAGTGTGAGGCTTTTTCCCTGTGTCCCTCTACCCAATCAATTATGCTCTTTGCCTAACTTCCGCGCAATGGTAACTGGTTTCAATCTTATGATACATTCTCTCTCTAGGCAATGAGTTGAATATAGTAACAATTAGCTGCTTTATGTTCTTTGGAGGAAAGAAAGATGTTCTAGTTTTATTATTTCTTTAGAAATCTTGAAGCTTTTTCATTAGACTTTTTATAGCATCTTGATATGGATTTGACTGGGGATCTATATAAAACCTTCAAGTATTATGTGGTGGTGATGTTGTTCTATCTCAGTATTAACAGGTAAATATGACCTTCAATTTTAGTAGGGAAGGAAATGGCAGAGATATCCATTAGGCATTTCTGTGGAGTCAGGCTGCTTACAAAAGATACTCTAAAAAAATGGCTCCATAGACTAAATACTGTTTAATAAATTGAGCAATCTACTGTGTTAAGAAAAGAGCTAACTTCTGTCCACATGTAAGAGAAAGATGATATGAATGGCAAATTTCAGTAGGCTTACTCCAGTGATAACATCTCATTGATCTCTCTCTTTAAACTTGTCCATGCACAGAGAGTTATGATTTGGAGGTTGTGCAATTGTTCAAATCAAAACCCTTTGGAGATGAGTATTACTCAGCATGAACACTCTGGAGTTCCAGTTGTTTAATTCTAATTTGTGATTGGCTATGTAGATCTTGTATAAAGTTATTTTGAACTTTCTGAGACAGTTCTGACTTCAAGTAATTTGAAAACTTTCCAGTAAAGCGATTCACTAACAGTATAATGAAATGATGAATATTTATATAAATTAGTTCATAAGTCAGAAAAAAGTCTGCTGTTAGACTTAGTATCCCTGATGGTGATAATTCTGTAACAAATTGACAAACTATGTCCAATCTTCAGCATAGTAGTCAAGATTCCATCTATGTCTGAGGATCGTTCTTGACTGGGAACCCAATGATGTCAGAGGGGATTTGCACCAATTTCAGGAAATATTTAGCAAATGTTACTGAGCACCTACTGTGTCACAGGCCCCTCCAGGTTTAAGTATTTGAGATATCTACCTGATAAACTCAATCACAGACAGGTGAGTGCCAGCTACGGGGGTGCTGATGTTCTGAACAGTATACCTGGTGGGCAGTGTGATGTCCTGGAAACTGTCCCAGCTGCAGGGGACCTTCTTGTGGCCTCCTGTCTGCCCCTTTCTTTCCTGATCACAGGTGGTCACACAGCCTGCACAACCTCTGCCCACATCCATGACACTGGGGCCAAGCAATACCCATCATTCTGCCTGACACTGAAAGAGTACAATAAAGGGTTTGTAATCACTGAGAGACTGTGGGATATTTTTCCCTTCTGGATTAGAGGAACAATCAAAGGTATGAAAATTCAAATTTGTAGTGAATGTTGGGGATGATAGTGATACTCACAGAGTACATAATCTATTTGCGTTGGGCTGGAAGCTGACTTTTTTCTCATTTCTGGGACAAGCCACTTAATCACGTTTGAGTTAAAAGCACCAACTGGCAAGGAGAGTGCGCATGCAGGAACAATGGGAGCTCGGGCTATCTTTCCTGACGGTGTGGCCTTGCTTGTTCAGACTGATCCTTGACGCACAGGCTCAGAGGAGAAGCCTCAAGATATGAGAGAATGAATCTGTCAGATTCATTTTTCTTCTTTTTCTTGAGGGTGAATTTATTTTTCATGTTTTGAAAGGAGCGTGTGACCATGTTGTGACAGAGTCCTTTTTCCCCTGGACTCATATTTCCATTTTCATTTCTAACAAAGCACATATTTGAGTCTCAGTATCTCATTGGTTCATCTCTCTCTGTCTTAACAATCCCTTTGCATTTTGGACTGTATGCCAAAGGAAGGAATGTTGTGAATGCAGCTCATAATGATGATGGATTACAATGTGAGGCATCGTGGCCAGCTACTTGGCCAATTTACCTGCTCCTGCCATGGTGCTGACTTTGGTCTGAATTATGGAGAACATGAATTTTGGAATCTTTTCTGTGCTAGGACAATGAATAAGCTTTGTTAGGACATTAGAAACATTGTAGGAAGTGGGGATTGTGTAGCATCAGAAATGCAGCAAAATAGGGGTCTGGCTAGGTTTTGGCCGACATCCAGGAGCCCAGAGTGTTGCAAACACAGACACTAACGGTGGGTCCCACGCTGGCCCGTTCTGCAGACTGAAGCTTGGGAGGTGCCTGCACACAAGAACCCTGGTCTCTGAGGTCGTGCAAAGCACATGCTCCTGCCGAGTGGCAAAGTGGACCATTTCAGCTCAGCTCTCCATGATGTGCGGCAACTTCTCCCCCTTCCCCCATCCTAACAGTGTCATTCATAATCACCCTGCAACTTTGAAAAGCTGCCAATGTACTGAAGACTGTCACCTTCCTTCCATCAGCTTTTCAGCAAATAGCTGATTACAGAGACAGTTTGGACTCCAGAAGTGAAGACTTCCTCAGACCCCTGCTGTGTGGCCTTGTACGCTATGACCCTGTCCACTCTTCTCTTTCTCACTGTGAAATTCTTGTTTGTGTTCAACTTCATTTCTTCCCATCTCCTTGAGGACACTGTTTCACTCACAATACTCTTCCATTTACTTTTTAAAAATTTTCTTGTGACAGGGTCTCACTATGTAATCTACGTTGGCCTTAAACTTGCTAGATAGCCTAGGCTAGCCTCAAACTTGTGATCCTCCTGCCTCAGCATCTCAAGTGCTGCAATTACAGATGTGCACCACCAAGTCTGGCACACCATTTACTTCTGGTTTTTATTTTCCATCACCCACTGGCTCCTTCCACCTAGCATTAACATTTTCTCCAGTTTTGGTCATCTTCTCAAATCCTCCATTAACACTATGTCCTCTGCCATTTCTCTCCTCTCCTTTCCAGAGAATCACCCCTTTTCAGCTCATTGTCTGTTGATACCTGCAGCCTTTACCAACTCAAACTGCCAAGGACAGTACTTCCCTAATAACCCAGTTCCAGTCTTTTCTACCCACATGACACCACTGGAGTGTTGGACACAGCAGGCTGTCTTTAACTTCTGTGTGAACACTGCTATGAATTTCTGCCCCCACCTGTCCATGTCTTCTCCCACATTCAGGCTTTCCCTCTCATTTCTATTCTTTATGTGTTGCTCTTATATGTAGTACTTCTCTTCCTTCCCTTCTCCCTTCCTTCTTCTTCCTCATCCTTCTTATCTTCCCCTTGCCCTCTCCATGCAGTACTTCTCCTACACCCACCTACTTTCTTAATATATCCTTTGGACATTCCTTTTGCAATCAAAGTATTACTAAGCTTGAGACTTATGTGCATGTATGGTACAACTTCTTGTCCCCAAGGTCAAAATGACCATGAAAGGTAAAAATTTTGAATCAATCTAGAACATCAAGACAACCATGACAATGCAACTAAAGACATTCATGAAAGGCGACTTTCAGAACTCCGTCAAAAAATGGCAAGAGTGGTGGGATAAGTGTTTTTGAAGCAAGAGGGAATATTTTGAGGAAGCTTAAAGGCAATGTGTCTTCAACAATTTTTTTATTTAAACAGTCCCCATATTTTTCAGTTACCCCTTGTATAGGTCCTGAAGCTGGATCTCTGGCCTGAGTACTCTTCTGAAACACAGAACTCTATGGCCATACTGCCAAAGAACATCCCCACCTGGACCGGCTTACTGCTTTCTGCTTTGACTCTGCTCTAACAAATGGTTACAAAATGCTTCCCCATGGGTCAGGCACTGGGCTGTGCCCTGGAAAAACAATAGTGAAAATGCATAGTCCCTGTTATCAAGGGGTTTATTATTTAAGAGTTGGATTCTGAGAAGGAAGCAAAAAATTATAATACATCTTCCTGCACCCATGAATGTTACAGGCAGAGAAGTGTATTGAAGGAATTGGGGAGGGCTAGTGTGAGAAAACTACCTAAATGATGAATAAAAACTACCTAAATGAATATATCTCAGTTGGGACCCTAGGATTTAGAATTAGTGGTTGCAAAATCCAAGAGATGAGGGTGTTGGTGCATGTGCTGTCCAGGACTGTGGAACAACAGCCTTCAGGGAAGGTGGTGCTAGGAGTGAGCAAGAAATAAAGCTGTGAAGGTTGCAAGGGTGGACCCTGAGTTACTCTATCAGCTGAGGTTCTGTGGTCATCAGCAACAGAAACTACTTCTTACTAACTTATCTGGAGTGATATTTATTGACAGTGTATAGGGAAGCTCACAGGATAGAATGGGTGAGCAAAGGGAAGGGAAGGGAAGGAAGGAAAGGAAAGGAAAGGAAAGGAAAGGAAAGGAAAGGAAAGGAAAAGAAAGGAAAGGAAAGGGAAGGAAAGGGAAGGAAAGGAGGGGAAAGGAGAGGAGCGGAGAGGAAAGGAGAGGAGAGGAAAGGAAAGGAGGGGAAAGGAGAGGAGAGGAGAGGAAAGGAGAGGAAAGGAACCAAGAACTAGGCAATTCTAGAGAATATTATAAAGAAACTACTTGACAGCTGCAAGGAAGCTGAGTCCCAACATCATTTCCATCCGGAATTTGCTCTGTGGAGTTGACCTTTGAGGAGGGAGTATGTCCAATTGGCAAAGTAGCTTTCTCCAAACCCCTGTCCATTTGAGTCCAGGAAAATGGGGGGAATATAACTGATGGAGATATTGCCATAGCAGAAGAGCAGGTGGCTGAGGTCACACCATCTTGTCCTCTCCCCAGCTGCATAAGTGTAGATAGAAATTCCTGAAAGGAAAGTAAGGCACTGAAGGAAAGGGGGTGGATTTAGGGGGACTGACTATGTAAAAATGGCAAACATAAGAACTTTTCTTGGAGGCTAATGTAAGAGGTTTCTGATTTTTGTTACAGCTGGTGGGAAGCACATAACTAAATCTACATTTTGGAAAGGTCACTGTAGTTGCTGTTAGGATATGGATTGGATGGGCCTGACTCTGAGGAACAGGAAAACAGCCAAGAGCCCTTTGAAGTAATCTACATGACAGATGGTGGCATGAACTCAGGTAGGGGCCTGTGACTGGCAGACGTAGAGGACTGGGGAATCTGCAGGAGCTAGAAGTGAGGGTCAGGTGAGTGACAGAGGGGTTGTGTTAGGGGAGCAAGAGGCATTAAATGAGATTTGTGCACCACTACTTCCATTGTGGGTGTATGGCAGGAGTGGGGTTCAATATACTGTTGTCCAGTTGCCACTGAATTATGATTCCACTTCCAACATGCTAGTGCAGCATGCCTTTGTAGTGGCTCCAAGAGACACCCATGTGGTGGGTAGAGAGACAGCTGCATCTTTCTTCTCTCTTCAGTTAATCCCTAGGTCCAGATCAACTAAGACCTAATATTACCTCTATCCTGTTCCATGAGCTCTCTGCTTCTCTAACCATACCACCAGTTTCTTAATTTTATTTTTATCTCTTCCTCTTGCAAAAACCTCTTAACAAGTTAAACTGCTTAGTTTATGGTAACAGTAGACACACGTGTAGTTGTAGGGATAATACAGAGAGATCCCTATTACTTGTATGTGTGGTTCTTCCATGGAAAGATCTTGTAAAACTGTGGCACAATATCACAGCCAGGCACCAGATATTAACAGAGTCCTCAGGCCTTAGTCAGATTCCTCAGTGTTACTTGTACTCATTACTCTGTGTGTTTAGTGTTATGCAACTTTATTACATGTGCAGTTTTATGTATCAATAACCACAGGCAAAATACAGAGCTGCTCCATGGCCTCAGGACCCCTTCACATTGCTCTTCAATAACAAAACCTGCCTAAGGTCCACCATCCCCAATCCCCACCCTGGCTCCTGGCAAACACTAATCTGCTGTCCATCTCTACAATTTTTTCATGTCAAGAATGCTGTATAAAGGGAACTGTGCCATTCATAACCTTTTGGGTTGGCTTTTTGCTTTGACTCTCAGTCTCCTGAAGATGCCTGTCAATTGTTGCACTTATCAATGATTTATCCTATCTTTAGTGCCAAGCAGTATTTCATGGCATTGCATGGACAGCCCTTCTGTAACCATGTACTACTGAAGCACATTTGATTTTTTTTTTTTTTTTGGTACTGGGAATCAAACTCAGGACCTGGCACTTGCCAGGCAGGTGCTTGTGCTGCTGAGCTATATTCCCGGCCTGGACATTTGAGTTATTTTTGGTAATTATGCAAATTTCTGTGAATATCTCTGGAGAGGCTCCTGT
>NW_004955402.1:59606982-59618561 GCF_000276665.1 Chinchilla lanigera | reverse complement strand
TGGACTAACAATCTCAGTGTTGTTTTAAATTTAATTTCCCTAATGGCCAAAGATATTGAACATTTTTCATGTATTTATTGGACATTTGTTCTTCTGAGAAATGTCTATTCATCCCAGTTGCTCATTTTTTGATTTAGTCTTATAGTTTTGGGGCCTAATTTCTCTAAGTTTTTATGTATTTTAAATATTAGTCCTCTGTATGAGGAATAGCTAGCAAAATTTTTTCTCCATCCTGTAGGTTGTCTCTTTACTCTTCATTGTTTTCTTTGATGTGTAAATGTTTTTTAATTTGACATAACCTCATTTGCTGATTCTTGATGTTATTCCTTGTGCAACTGGGGTTCTATTCACAAAGTCCTTGCTCATGCCCATGTCTTTAAGCATTTTCATATTTTATCTTTCAAGAGATTGAATGTTTCTGTTTAAATATTTAGATCTTCAATCCATTTTGATTTTAGATTAGTACATGGTGAAAGATATGGCCCTATATTCAATCTTCTGCATGTAGATAGACAGTTTTCTCAGTATCACTTGTTAAAAGCACTGAATTTTCTACAATGTATGTTTTTGGCCTCTTTATCAAAAATCAGATGACTGAGTGTGCCTGAGTTGTCACTGCATCTTCTGTTCTGTTCCACTGATCCACATTTCTGTTTTGTGTAAGAACCATGCTGCCTCTATCACTGTAGTTTTAGAATATAATTTAAAATCCAGAATTGTGATGCCTCCTGATTTGCTCTTTTGCCATAGATTCTGGTTCTCTTCAAGTTCCATATGAATTTTAGAATTGTTTTCTCTAGTTCTGCAAGGAGTGTTATTGATAATTTGATTGGGATTGTATTAAATTTATATATCAATTTCTGAAGTATGGCTGTTTTGATAATATTGGGTCTGCCTATCCAGTTATGGGGTGTAGTTTTCCATTTTAATCTCATGTTCAGAGTACTATGGTTTTTGTTGTAGAGGTCTTTCACTTCCTTGCTTAGGTTAATTCCTAAGTATTTAACTTTTCTTGACACTACTTTGAATAATATCATTTTCCTAAATTTTTTTAGTGGGCTCATTATTGGTGCACAGGAATGTGATTGATTTTTATCTTGTTACCTTGATGAATTTGTTTATTAGTTCTAGGAAACCTTTGGTGAAATATTTGGGTCTTCTGTGTAAAGGATCATGTCATTTGTGAATAAGGATAGTTCAACTTCTTCTTTTCCTATATGTGTCTTTTTTTATTTCTGTGTCTTGCCTGATTACTCTGGTTACATTTCAATTACTACATTGAGTAGGAAATGTAAGAGTGGACTTCCTTGTCTTGTTCCGGATTTTAAAGGAAAGATTTCAGTTTTCCACTGTTGACTATATATGATGTTTGTCAACAGATTTGCCATAAATGGCTTTCATCAGATTGAGATAAGATCCTTTATCCTACTTTTTCAGGGTTATTATCATGAATGGATGTATTTTTTCGTGGCTTTTTTGTTTTAATTTTTTATTCATTTTAAGATATAATTTTTTAATAAGATTTATGTTGCTGTTTACTTATTTCCAATCAGTATTAACTTGCTTTTTCACTTATTACCTAATTATTTTAAACAGTTTGTCAAGGTTATCCTTTCAATGAAATACTTTTGCACTTTATCAAAATCCTTGAGCCTATTTATGTGCATCTAATTATGGGCTGTGTATCTTATTTCATTGATCTGTATATCTATCCCTCCATGAATGCTACACTGTCTTGATTACTGTAGGTATAGTGTAAGCTTCAATATTGGGTAGAATAATTTACTTCAATTTTTTTTCAAAATTGTTTCAGGTGTTCTACAGTCTGTGCTTTACCACATAATTTTCAAAACCATCATGTCTGTATCTACAGAAAACCATGCTGGGATTTAAATAGGAATATTGAAGCTATGGCTCAGTTGGGGATAAATGACATCTTATTGGGTCGAATCTTCTAGTAAAGATACTTAGCACTTTCAGTGTATCTAAAGTTTTTCAGTATGTATACTTTGAATGCTTTATTAAATTTTTACCTAAGTAGTTCATTTTCTTTACATTGATGTAAAGTGGTACTGTTTTAATTTTTATTTTTGTATGTTTATTATTAATATTTTAAAATATTTTTGTGTTGATCTGTGTATTACAAATTTATTGAACTCACCTTTCAGTTCTAGGAGATTTCTTGTAGATTCTCTGGGATTATGTAGGAAGAAAATCATGTAGTCTGAATTGGGAAGAATTTCTTTTCTAATCTAAATGCTTTTATTTATTTTGCTTTCTTATCTTATTACAGTGCCTAGGGTCTCTTGTATGTAGTATTTTGGGTAGATGGTGAGGGGGTGCACATCTTTGCCTTGTTTTCACTTTTAGGGGTGAAACATTGAGATTTTCATCACTAGGTGTGATGTTAGATGTAGCCATTTTGAAATGTTATTTAGTAAGTTGAGAACGCTCTCTTGTATTTCTAGTATTCTAAGAGGTTTTTGTTTGTTTGTTTTAAAGCATGGATGGATACTACACATCCAGGGAATGCAGACTATATGATTTCAGTTTGTTAGGGTTCTCCTCCAGCTCAGTTGTATCTGGATTTGCTTTTATTTCTCAACAGTTATTCCAAAGTGTTTTAAAGCAAGGCCAAACGAAACAAAAAAGATGTATTCTGTGGTTGGGTGGAGTGCTCTGTATATTTCTCTCGGATGTTTGTGATGCTGAGATCTATGTCTATGCTTAGTTTCTGTCTAGTGGTTCCTTCACTTTCATAGAATGTGTACATTGCTATCCAAATAGACAGTTAATGTTAAACTAAAATAAATATTTATTACAGTAAATGACACAATGTCGTTAATCCCCCTGAAAATACTTCCCCTTACTTTGAACACACTTATGTGATGTTTCTTGCCATTTTCTTTTTTTGAATTTTAAAGCGAAAAAAATAACAAAATAACAACAATAAAGACAAACATAAAGCAACACAAAAACAATAAAAATGATACAGAATTTCAAAATGAGATGATACGAAGTTAACAGTGGTTGTTATATTACATATTCTGAGACAGTTCTGGAAGTCTTTTTTTGTGAGTGCCCGAGGTGTAATAAAAAATACAATGAATGCTGCTCAGCGTACTACCTAATGGAAAGGCAAGCTCGTAAAAACCTCATGGTGTGGCCTCATCCACCTTATTCACCAGATCTAGCACAATGTGACTTCTGTCTTTTTCCTGAAGTCAAAATGATTACAAAAGGTAAATGTCTGAATGGATTCAGGACACTGAGGCAACAGCACAACCAATCACATTCATGAAGGAGGACTTCTAGACCTGCATTAGAATATAGAAAGAATGATGAGACAAGTGTGTTCCAAGAAAGGGAAAGTATTTTGAAAGGAATTAGTGGAAATATAACTTTTATGTTAACAACTTTTTGAAACTTTAAACATATTTTTCTTTTTTTTCTTTTTTGATTTTTCTCCGGTACCGGGAACTGAACTCATGACCTTGCGCTTGCCAGGCAGGCACTTTGCCGCTGAGCTAAATCCCCAGCCCCTAAACATATTTTTCAATTACATTTTGTACCATTGAATTTCCCAACTTTGCAAGTGTGGATTTGTCTGTTTCTCCTTTCGCTCTGTCAGGATTTGCTTCATGTATCTTAAAGGTCAGTTGTTTGATATGTACACATTTAGGGTCATCAAGTCTTCCTGGTCAATAGAGCTTTTATCATTTTGTAATGTCTGTCTTTGTCTCTAGTAATTTTCTTTGCTCTGAAGTTTATCTGACATTAATATATCAATTTGCACTATTTGTGGATAAATGACTGCATGATACACTTTTCCTATTTTATTTTCAATTTACCAATGTGTTTTAATTTCAAATGACTTTGAAGCAGCAGATAGTTGGTACTATCTTTTTTAGTGCATTGTGTCATGTGCCAATCTCTGCCCTTTGCTTAGTGTATTTAGACCATCTATACTTAATTCATTATTGGTATGAAAATGCTTAGGTCAACCATTACTTATTTTGTTTGTTTCTTTTGTTTTTTGTTCTGTTCCTGCTTTTTTGCCTTTGTGTGGGTTACCTGAAAGCTTTTCAGCAGTTCATGTTTGCTGTAGTCAGGGGTTTACAAGGGGAAATAATACAGGACATATAGTTTATAAGATTATGTTATAACAGTCACCCAAAGAGTCATATACAAAGAAAGTACAGGAAATCTGTTCACACACTAAGACCAAAAGAATACAGTTGAGGGTCAGGATCCCATGGTAATGTCCTGCATAAGTGCAGCTGAAGACCTAGAGCCCATAACAATGCCTCTGAATCCAACTGGAAGCCTAGAGCCCATGGCAATGTCTCATGCAGGCCTGTTTCACAGATCTGCCCTGGGAAGGCCCCAAGGTCAGAAGTGGGAGCTAGAAAGTCTGTAGTGGCAGGATGAAGGATCTGTGCCAGCAGGCCGAAGGATCTGCACTGGATCTAGGAAATGATGCTCAAAGTAAGAACCAGAGCTCCCCTGAAAAGTACCACAGCCATTCTCAGCAACAGTGAGGTCCTGAGCTCCTCTGACAATGAGAACAGCTGAGTTCCCTTCAGGAAGGCCAACGTGACAAGCTTCTCCAGGAGGCTGAACAGTGCACTGTCTTTTCCTCTGGAGCCAGGAAGCGATGCTCAAAGCAAGGACTAGAGCTCCCCACAAAGTGAACCGTAGCCATTCTCAGCAACAAGGGGGGCCGTTGCTTTTTTGATGATGAGAGTTGTTTTGTTCATGAGGGCCGGCATGATGATATGGTCCTGGAGGAGCACCAGCCGCCGGAGGAGAACCAGCTGCTCTCCTAGCAGCTCCTTTCTTCTTCTTCTGTTGTTCTTCTTATGCTGCTGGCAACAATCCTCAGGTGGGCCTCCCATACCCAGCACCACACTGGTTCATTTCAGCTGGGTGTTAAAATTTGATCACCAGTTATCAATCTACCACAATGTTGTTTTACATGTAGTGTTTGGAATATATTTCTTTGTATGCTTTTCTTGGTTGCTCCTTGGGGTGTTACTATATATTATAACTTGCCACAGTTTACTGGTATAATATTTCACCATTTTAAGAAGGGACACCTCACTTACATTTAGCTTTTTTTACTTTCTCCTCATTTAAATATCCTTTTCCTGAGTGCCAGAATGTGTTGGAATCTTTGTTTTAATCATCACATATTACTAGAAAACTTAAGAAGAAAAGGACAGTCTATTATATCTCTGCTCTTTCTGTTGTTTTTTAAACCAATGTTTCAAAATTTATTCTTTTTTCACTTTTTTTGTTTGAAGGATTAATTTTAGCTATTCTTTAAGAATTGATTTGATAGTCAAGATGCCTTTCTTCCTTTTATTCAGAAAATATTTTTATTTTCCTTTTATCCCTGAAGGACAGTTTTGTAGGCTGACGGTTCTCTTAAGGTGTTTGAATAGGGTCATGCCACTTTCTTGGCCTCCACGGACTCTCCAGAGAAATCCACTGCAATTTACATTCATGCCCTGCCCCCATATGAAGAATGTATCACAGCGCTCTGAGCATATCCCAGAGTGTTTCTTTGTCCTTACTACTTAATCATGATGTGACTTGTCATGGACTCCTTGGACTTTTTTGGGGTCATTCTACTTGGGTGTTGCTCAGTTTATTGAATCTGTAGATTTAGGGTATCTACCAGATTTGGAGAATTTTAATTCTTTGTTTTCTGTTTTTAAAAATTTTTTGCCTTTTTGAGACAGATTCTCACTATGCAGTTTAGGCTGGTCTTGAACTCACTTTGTAGCTCAGGCTGGTCTCGAACTCACAACAATCCTCCTGCCACAGCCTCCTGAGTGCTGGAATTACAGGCATGGCCTCCATGCCCAGCAATCCTTTGTTTTCTTGGACACTTTTCTCAGAGCCACAGTTTTCTCCCCATCTTCTAAGAGTATTTGATACCTTACCTATCTGAGCTTCTGTGTGTGTGTGTGTGTGTGTGTGTGTGTGTGGTCAGACTGTGTGTGTGTTTGGATCTATTTTTTTCCTTAGTTCTATTTTTTGTCTTTGTTCTACTATTAAAGAGAGATTGTACTTATTTGTTAAAGCCATTTCTCTTTTTTCTTCCTGTGTTTTTTGGGCAGTGCTAGGGATAATACGCAAGACTGCGCATGTACTAGGAAAGTGCTCTACCACTGTGGTACACCCAGAGCCTGTGGGGAAGAATTTTTATGATGGATGCTTTAAAATCCTTGATAGATGATTATAACTCTGATTCACCTTGGTGTAAGCAGCAGTTGGCTGACTTTTCTTAATTGGTGATTTTCTGTTTCTTGATATACTGTGTGTGTGATCTTTGATTTTATCTGAACATTGTGTTATAGTAGCAGTCTCTGATGCTTTAAAATTTTTTTTGCGTGGCACAAGGGGCTTAAACAGGTGCTTTAGCATGGTAGGTACGCTTTCTAACACTGAACAACATTGCCAGCCTTTAATGTTTTAGAAATTTTTTTGAGACATAATTTCACTAAGTTGTTGAGATTGACTTTGAATTTTTAATCCTTCTTCCCCAGCCTGCTGAGTAGCTGGGATTAGGCATGAGTGACTGCACCAGCTAAACTTTGTAATTTTTAAAAAATAATTGTTACAATTTATATGTATGTGTCCCACCAAAGCCTCATGGTTCATATTTGGAGCCTTTGGGATGTGACTGGATTATGGTTGTGTGACAGTCATCAGTAGAGTAGTCCACTGATGGTTTATAGCTAAATGTCACATTGGAGGTGAAGCCTGGTTGGAGGATATGGGCCGCTGCGGTTGTGGTCTCTAAGGGTCTATCTCCTGTCTCCTCTATGATCTCTCTCTCTGTTTCCTGCTCTCATGCCATGAGCTCCTTTACCTCCGGCCATGCCCCTCTGCCATGCTGTCCTACCTTGGAGCCAGCCAAGTATGAACTGGAACCTCTATAAACTGTGAGCTAAAATAAATCTTCCCTCCTTTAACTTGTGGGAGTTAGGTATTGTGTCTCAGTGACAAGAAAGTAACTAAAACAGGAGTCCCCCTCAATTAGGTTTTGCATATAGGTCCTACTTTTGTTGGCTGTGATTCCAATGACAATTTAATTTTCAGACTCCTGGTGGAACCTTTTCTACCTCCTTTGTTTATCTCCTGTTTTTAGGGCTTTGGTCAACTCCTACTGCTTCTTCCTGGGGGCCAAATGGGAAATCCTCAGGATGGGCCACACGGTGATATCAGGAAGGGGACATAGAGTCTTTGGAGCTGGTGGACCCACACTTTGCCACTTGTTACAGTGGGGTCCCCTTACTTATATTTTCTGGTGCTTCTGGATGGGAGGCAGAAATCTCAGATGGGCAGCAAATGTATCCTTCATAGTGTAATGGGAGAAGAAAATGAACAATGTTATATGATCATTTCATAGAAGGTGTAGATGAACAAGAATAAAGAGGCATAGAAAAAAGAAGCTATATGAGATTTCAATGTTCCATTTTCTTACCATGGTTCTCCTTGCAGAAATGCAGGTGGTAGGGACTAGGGTATAGAGTGGTTCATCCAGTGCTGAGCATGTCATGTTTAAGGAGCTTGAGAAGATGTTGCCTGCATTCCCTGAAGTTAAGATTCTAAGTAGCTGCTTCAGATTTGGGTCAACAAAGAACCAGGAAGACAGAAGTTGCAATTTCAGATTATGAATCCTAATCATTTAAGTGATGGGCAAACCAGAGCAGAAAAGTCACATCATCTATGCAGCACCACTGACTCATCAATAACAAATAAATATGATCATTGTGGTTGACTTACTACATTAGAGAAGTGAATAATATTGGATTATGAGAAATTTTAAACATTCAGATGTAGTGAAGGTTAAATGTAACTTTCATGTAACTAAGTATAGAGTAGATTATTTTCAACAATTCCAGAATTATATTTTGTCTTCTATAATAAAAGAATCCTACATGTATGGCATAAAAGTGCAGAACATACAGCTGTTTAGATAACTTTTAGGTGTGACTTTTGTGGTGGTTAGGGTTGAGTGTCAACCCAATGGGTGTTAGGGCCCACCTTGGGGATTGGCGGAGCACACTTCAAGGTGTGTTTGGATGAGTGATGGAAGCATAGCCTTGGGGTCTATGTCTGGTCTTGCGCACCTTCCTCTCTGGCACTGTGCATCTATGCTCGACCATGCCGTTCTGACATGATGTCTGTGCCCTTGAACCAGTCAACCAAGGGCTGAAATTTTGAGCAAATTAAAACTTTCCTTCTTTAAATTGTGGATGTTTGTTATTGTGTCTCAGTGACAAGAAAACTGGCTAATTTAGAAAATAGTTAGTGGAGAAATAGGGTTGTTGCTATAACTGTACTTGACCACATGATTCATTTATTTTTAATTAATTAAAGTTATTGCTACATTTTAGATATACATAGTGATCACATTCATCATAGGGAATTTGTACCTGTAATGATGTATCAATTCTTCTTTTTTCTTCTTCTTTTCCTCCCCCAACCCCTCTTCTCCTGCTTATTTGCAAAACTTTTGTCTCCACTTTTTACCTTTTTCTCCTTTTCCCCACCCTACTTTCTGTTTCCCCTCCCTCTCCCTAGTTCTTCTTCCCATTCAAGCATTTCCTTCCTATTTCACAGTATCTAGTGTACATTTTGGTCCTTATTTACATTTTTGGTTTCACACCAGAGAAACAGCATGATATTTACACATGTGTGTCCAATTTATTTCAC
This sequence comes from Chinchilla lanigera, assembly GCF_000276665.1. NCBI lineage: Eukaryota > Metazoa > Chordata > Mammalia > Rodentia > Chinchillidae > Chinchilla > Chinchilla lanigera. The sequence goes on along the minus strand of NW_004955402.1, from coordinate 59,609,828 downwards.
TTAAGAGTACGGTCTTACAGTGCATTCATTGATCTAGAAATGTCTAAAGTCTCTCCTTCACGGATGAATAGTACATACTTCACTGTATATAAAAAAATCCCCACATCTTTTTTATTTATTTGTTGGCTGATGGGCATTTGGGTTGTTTCCAAAATTTAGCTATTACAAACTTACTGCTATAAACACGGGTGAGCATATACTGCTGTGGTATGATGTTTTTAATTCTTTAGGGAAGATACCTGAAGGGGAATAGATGGGTCAAATGAAACCTTTAGTTTCAGTTTTTTGAGGAATCTGCACTGATTTCCACAGTGGTTGCACCAGACTACACTCCCACAAAGAGTAGAAAAGGATACCTTTCCCCCAACAGCCCCATTAGTATTTGTTATTGGTTTATTTCTTGATTGTTGCCATTCTTTCTGGACTGAGATGGAATCTTAGTGTTTTTAATTTGCATTTCTCAAATGATCAGTGGTACTGAACTTTTTTCACGTATTTATTTGCCATTTGTACTTCTTCATCTGAGAGGTGTCTATTCATCTCAGATTATTTTTGGATTGGGTCTTTAAATTTGGGAGTGTCTGATTTTTTGGGAATACTTTATTTTAGATAGTCTTTTGTCTGAGGAAGAGCTAGTAAAATTTTTTTTCTGCTCTTATTCGTGTAGTCTTTGCCTACACCTATGTCTTCAAGAGTTTTACCTATTCTCTCTTCCAGCAGATTTAGTGTTTCTGTTTTAATATTTAGATCTTTCATCCATTTTGATTTTAGCTTAGTGCATGGTGAGAGACATGGGTTCAGTTTTAGTCTTTGGCATGTGGAATGCCATTTTTTCCAGAATGATTTATTAGAGAAGCTATCTTTCTTCCAGTGAATGTGTTTGGTCCATCTGCCAAAGAAAAGTTGACTGAGTGTGTTTGGAGTTTTTTCTGCATCTTCTACTCTGTTCCACTGATCCTTAGTCTGGTGTTTTGCCAGTACCATGCTGTTTTTATTGCAGTAGCTTTGTACTATAACTTCAAGTCAGCGAATGTGATGCCCCATGCCTTGCCATTGTTGCCCAGAATTGTTTTTACTATTGTAGGTCTCTTCTGGTTCCAAATACATACTAGAATTGTTTTCTCGAATTCTGTGTGGTATGGTATTGGTATTTTTGACCAGGATTGCATTAAATCTGTATAACAATTTGGGGAGTGTGCCAATTTTCACTATGTTGGCTCTTTCTACCCAAGAGGAAGTGATATCTTCCCATTTTCTGATGTCTTCTTCAACATCTTTTTTCAGAGTACTGTACTTTTTAATGTAGAGATCTTTTATTTCTTTTGCTAGATGGATTCCTAGGTATTTCAATTTTTTGGATGCTACTGTGAAAGGTGTGATTTACTTAATTTCTCTCTCAGTGAATTTGTTATTTGTGTGTAGGAACGCTATTGGCTTTTGAGTGGTGATTTTGTAACCAGTGACTGAATTTGGTTATTAAATCCAGAAGTCTTTCAGTGGAGTTTTTGGGGTCTTCCATGTAGAATGCACATCATCTGCAAATAATGATAATTTAGTATCTTCCTTTCCTATCTTTATTCTTTTTATTTCTCTCTCTTGTCCAATCTCTCTGGCTAATGTTTCCAGAACTATATTGAACAGAAGTGGTGACAGTGGACATCTTGTTTTGCTCCTAATTTTAGAGTGAAAATTTCCATTTTTACCCATTTAGTATGATATTGAATGTTGGTTTGTCATAAGTGACTTTTATCAGATTGAGATAAAGACCACCTATTCCAATTTTATGTAGGTCTTTTTTTATCATGAATGAGTTTTGGACTTTGTCAAATGCTTTTTCTGCATCTATTGAGATGATCATGTGATTTTTGTTCTTGGCTCTGTTGACGTTGTATATTACATTAAATGATTTGCACATGTTGGACCATACCTGCATCCCTGGGATGAATACTTCTTGGTCATAGTGTATAATCTTGATGATTTGTTGCATTATGTTTGCTGTATCTTATTGAGAATTTTTGTGTATATATTCATTAGGGAGATTGACTTGTAGTTTTCTTTTTCAGTTGGATCCTTCTCTGGTTTTGGTATCAGGGTAATAATTGCTTCCAGGAATGACTTTGGAGTATTACATCCCTTTCAATTTCATTAAATAGTTTGAGGAGTCGTGATATTATATCTTCTCTAAATTCCTTGTAGAGGGCAGCAGTCAATCCATTAGGACCTGGGCTTTTCTTTGTTGGTAGGTTTTTAATTATCTTTTCAATCTCATTAACTGACATTTGGTTATTTAGAATTTTTATTATTCTTTTTTTATAGTAAAGATAAAAGAACAAAAACATATTAACAAACAAACAGACTTAAACAAAACAACACCACAATAATAGAAGCAGTACAGAAATTCAGACAAGGTGATTGGAAATTAACAATGGTTGTTGTATTACATATTGTTACCTTCAAATTGGGTATTCAGTTAAACAAATATAGGCATGTAAGATTGATCAAACAATTAAACATTAACTGTTCCTTTCCATAAAGCAGTAGAAATTAGTAGTACAATTATCTTAGCTGTCTTGTGTATACATATATACATATTTTTCTCTTCTTTCTTTCTTTTCTCCTTTCCCTCATCCGAGTTGTTCTTTCCTTTTGAGCAGTTTCTTTCCCTTTCACAATATCTACTGTACCTTTTGGATTTTATTTACTCTTTCAGGTTCTTACACTAGTGAGACAATACAATATTTATACATGTGGGTCTGATTTATTTCACTCGTGAGTATGGTCTCTACTTGCATTCATTTACCTATAAAAGCCTCAATTTTATCTTTCTTTACAGCTAAGTAATATTC
>NW_004955402.1:59604519-59605327 GCF_000276665.1 Chinchilla lanigera | reverse complement strand
TTTTTAGTAAATGGGTTTCTTATATACAGCATATTGTTAGATCTTGTTTTTTGACCCATTCTGCCACTGTTTGCTTTGATTAGTGAACTGAGATCACTTACATGGATGATTGCGATTGATGTGTATTGGCTCATCTTTTTCATTTTATTTTCCTTTTGTTGGCTCCCTGTCTTTCCCCTCTGTTTAACTGCTTGCCTTGCCTGCTGGCTTCTTTCTATTGGTGTTTTTGGAACTGCAGTCTTTGCTATGTCTTTCTAAAATATCCTTGAGAATCTATGATTGAACTGGTTTGGTGGTCATGAATTTTTTCAATTGTTCTTTGTCATGGAAATATCTTATTTCTCCATTGATTTTGAAAGATAGTTTCACAGGGTACATCAATCTGTGTTGGAGGTTGTTTTCTTTCAGGACATGCAATAGTTCACTCCAAGGTCTCCTTGACTTATGAGTGTTGAGAAATCTGCCATGATTCTGATGAACTTTCCTTTATAGATGATTTCTTTCTTTTCTCTAGTAGCTTTTAATATTTTGGTCTTGTGATGAATTTCTGAAATCTTGATTATTATAAGTCTTGGTGTAGATTCAGTTTGATTATAGCTAATTGGAGTTCTACATGCCTCACTTTTTGCATGTCAATTCTTTTTCCAGGCTTGGGAAGTTTTCTGCCATTACATCTTTGTACAGTTTTTTTAATATTACAGAAAGTAGTAAAAAGAAAGAGAACAATAGAAACATACCAACATCACAGACATAAACAAAACAAAGCAAGAACATTAAAAGTGATACAGGGTTTCAAAGCAAAATATGA
>NW_004955402.1:59572613-59603266 GCF_000276665.1 Chinchilla lanigera | reverse complement strand
TTGAATTTTGCTTCTGAATTTTGTCATTGTGTACTTTTTAAAATTTTAATTTGTTTTATGTGTTGATGCTTGTAAACATCTTACCGTAGGTAGCTTTATCTCTAGTATCAATGTTTTCATAGGAAATGTCTATTTCTCATAGCTACCTCCTAGGTGCAACTGGCTCTCAGCCTTTGTGTCTGTCCCCGGATCCTGCCTTCCTAATAGTAGGAATGAGAATTTGCTATCTCTTTGATTCTGTACCCAGTCCTTCAGTATTGGACTATGGTGATGATTATGACCCCAGACAATGACTGTTGTTATCCAAGGGGAAAAAAACCCAGTTATAACAGGTATGATATCCTCACTAAAGTAGTAGAGTTAGCAATACCAGTAGCATCTAAGCACAGCCTATGCTGAAAAATTGTGGTAACTATTAATTTGATACCTTTAACCATAGCAAGATCTACAATTATACAACAAAATCCAGCATAACCCAGGAACTTGTATATTGTGAGTTTCCTCTTACTAGACTGATTTTACCCCATGTGTGGAGATTTAAGAGGGATAGGGAAAAATAGAGAGATAATTGAAGAAAGAGATAGTAGAAACAAGACTGAAAGTTTGATCACCCAACTTTGGGAAACTGGAGAATAGGACAAGAAAGAAAGAATAAAGGAGTAAGCAAAAGAATATTGAAGCAAACCAGAGAGACCAGACAATGTTTGCTCTCATGAAAATATAAAAAAAAAAAAATCAAGAAGGACAATGGAAGAAAGAGAGGAAAAAGATGAACAAACAAAACAAAAAATAAAAGTAAACCTAAACAAGCATAGAAAAGACAGAAAAAGGAAATGAAAACAAACAAACAAACAAACAACAACAACAACAACAAAACCCCAATAAAATTAATCTGGTATCCTCAGTTCTTTGGTAGTGTGCAATTCAGAGCTCATATCTGTGCTGGGTATCCCCACCATGTCTTCAGGAAGATTGATGTTGCACATGGAGCTGATTATGACTTCTGGATGTGGGAGTTGGGGCCAGTCTTCAGCCAGTAACTTTCTGTATGTCCCTCAGTGGCCTGCCTACTTCTCCTGCCTACTTCTCCTGTGTGACTCTGTGTTGCTCTCCCAGTTACTATGGCATCCTCTGACAGAGATAGCTCCATGCTGCTCCCATTCTCTGGTATAGTTGGCTTTTCCTGGCACTTGTGCAACCCACTCTGTTCTCTCTCTTCCCATACCACTGGAAGCCAGGCTGTTGTGTGTGGGGGAATGCGGATTTCCTACTCATTGCCCCACTGTGGTTTAAGGCTGCTTAAATCTGAGTTGGTCTTTCTCTCTCTCCCATATCACTGGGATCAAAGCGGGAGATGTGGTGCTGTTCCATTCATTATCTTCACTGATGCTTCTGTGGTCCCTAATCTTGTTATTATTAGAGATTCCAGTTAGTCACTATAGTGCATGACAAAAAAAAAATGGGAAAAGGGAAAACCCTCATGACCTATTGGGAAAGGAGCAGCTTCCTGGTCACTCACCACTGTGTGTTCCAGTGAAATTTGTTGTCATGCTGCAATGTCCTCTGTTTGGACAATAGCAAAAGAGGTGAGGAGCCTTATATTCCAAATTTATCTTGTGTGCCTCAAGTTTGCCATGCTATTGTAGTCCATCATATTTTTGGGAACTTCCCAGAATGGTGGTTTCTTCTGTGTATACAGGTGAAGTTCCCACAGGCAGCCTTGTGGGCTGCTTTGCCATTTTATAGTCTTATGGCTATGTTTCGTTTGATCTGAAAGTCTCTTGTTTTGGATTGATTTTGGCATCAGGATGTACTTTCCTCTTTTTCTTCCAATTACATATGCTTTCAGATGATTTTTCCTGAGTAACTTCGGTGTAGCTCCTCCTGTATCTAGCCATGTTGAATCTCCTGATGATGAGGTTTAGAAGCTTTTGAAACTGGCTTTCTGAAGGAGTTTAAAAAGGTTTTGAGACACTGGCTAAGGAATCCCTAGGACTTTGTAAACATAACCTGACGGGAGATTCTGATCATAGCTCAGATGACTGGAAAGCTGATCAGAAAGTGGATAGTAAAATCTGGGCTCAAAAGGTGTGCAGTTGGGAACAGTGACTCCATGGACATCTGTGTTATACTTTCACAGAAAGTTTGTCTATACTTTTTGCCCATGCCCTGAGATTTTGGAGGAGATTGAAATTAAGGGAAGTGAACTAATCAGTCTGGTCGAGGATATTTAAAGAGAGCCTTTTGTAGTTATTTGTCTCTTGCTGAGACAAAATACCCAGGGCCCAAAACTAAAGAAGGAAAAGTTAATTTAGTTCACTGTTTGTGGAGGTTTTAAGTCCATGAATGGCTGGCTCCAAGATAGGCTGACACATGGCAGAGTGGCAACAGTTCATTGTGGTGAAAGATATCAAAAACAGGAAGAGCAAAAGAAGGGGAAGCAAGCCTATTTTTCCCCTTATATTCTACGGAGGTTACTCACCTTAGGCTGAGTGTAGCACTTATACCCCCAATTGCAGCATTAGGCAATGAACAAATCACAAACTCTAGATTCAACCACCTCCAAAAAGCCCAACCACCATGACCACATGAGGCTGTGGGGGGACATCCAGATACAAACCATAGCACAGCCTAATACTTAAGCTGTTGTATAGATATAATTAGAGTGGTTTTTTGGCAAAAGCATAGCAGAAACAATTTGAAAAACTTAAATTTTGATTTAGAAGGAACCATCTGCAAATTTGGGAGCAAAGGAGGTATGGTTGCTAAAGAGATTAGTTCCACTAAAAAGAAAGCAAGTATTTTGTACAAGGATAAGAAGAAAGGTGCTCTGAAAGCGTATCAGGAGTCAGCAAGACCCTGCCCACTGCAGGGTCTAAGGTGCAAAAGTGTCAACCTTTCATTCAAGAGCAGAGTCCCTTACAAACTTGCTTGAGAAAGGAAGCTTAGGGAATTGGTTCCCAGGATTCACCTCACTTTGCCATCCAGGTACTCAGGGGCCACTGCAACCATGGTCCAAGGGGGCCAGCTACTGCTCAAACTGACAGCAGACCTGGGCATTACCTATATGATGCTGATTTTACTGGTATGCAGAATGAAATAGTTGTGGGGTCAAGCAGGCTTCTGTCTAGGTTTCAAAGGAAACCCAGGGAGGTCAGGCAAGGAGCCCCTGAGAGGTCAGAATATGAAGTTGTGGGAATGAAGCCAAAGGTACAGTAGAGACCACAAACAGAAGATGCTGGAAATATAGAATAAATGTTGAGAAAAGCTGTAGTCCAAGAGCAACTAGCCCAAAAGAGAGGCTAAACTGCTGCCACCAGTGATGCTATTAAGGTGGGGCTGCTCTGACCCTCTGGAACCCATGTCTCCCCATCATATGCCCTGGATGCTAGCTATGAAGCTTTCTATCTCAGTGTTCTATCAGTTGGAATGGTGATGTTTGCCATGTGCCATTAGACCTTGGAATTATCTAACTTGTTGTTGAACTTTCAAGAGGTACAAGGCTAACAGTTTGCCCTGATGCTCAGAAAAGGTGTGGATTTGGACTTTTGAAAAACCTGGAACTGTTGAGACTTTGGGAAAGGGATTATTACACTTCTTATTGTGTGCAGAATAGTTGTATTATGTTAATGAATGAATAGTTTTTATTTGGAGAGTAAGTATGATTTGAGGAGATGTGTTTGGGTAGCAAGTTGAGAGGGGGAGGGATGTGACAGTTAAGATTGATTTTCAACTAGATTGACTTTGGGATCTGCCCCAGTGCTTGGTGGAGCATATTTCTATGTGTGTCAGGAGTTGGTCTTGGAGGTGTGGTCTTGAGGCGTATATCTAGTCACTTGCTCTTTTCTCTCAGGCAGTGTTCCTCTGCACTGCTTCCCAGCCACCATGAACTAAGCATTCTTGTTCTCCCATCCCCTTCCACCATAATGTCTTTACCTTGGAGCAGACCATCATGCGCTAAAAGCTGCTTAAATTAAACTTCACCTCCTTTAAGTTGTGGCTGTAGCATATTATACCTCAGCAATGAGAAATACATCTCCTTAGGCTAAGCTTACTATCAATACTCAAACATATTTCACTTTAATGAATCATATTTTTAAGATGCTACCTATCATAACACAGAATTAAATCTCCTAGAAGTTCCTTTTATTAAAATATACAAAATTCAAACTTTACGAAGGACAGTGATTTTTCTAAAAAATAACAGAAACATTACTTGTAAATAGGGTGTCCTAAGGCTTCAGAGTTATTACTGTTAATATCAGTATTGGGAAAGGATTAATACAATGCCAGGCAGGTAGGCATCTTCCTGGAGGAAAATGAACCACTATATGAAAACAGCCTAAAAGATTTTTATATAGGGGCTGGGGATTTAGCTTAGAGGCACAGCGCCTGCCTGGCAAGTGCAAGGTCATGAGTTCGATTTCTGATACTGGAAGAAAAACAAAAACAAAAACAAACAGAAAGATTTTCATATATATTGTTCCCATAATAATACTTCAAAGATTTTATTCTGTCAGGATTCAGGCATTATTTTAAAACAATTACTGTAATTAATTTGACAGATAGGAAACTATCCATTAATTTTTGTGGAAAGGGCCTCAAATTGAATAGAGAGGTTCTATTGCATACATTTATATTTGACTGACTCTCATGGTCTTGCTGAACATGGGCTGACAAAATAGCATATCCTCAAATTAGATGGCAGAAGAGCAAGTTCTTTCTGTGGGAGGATCATGTGGGATGTTCTCCTGTCTTGACTTGGGAGCACCACAGTATATCTCTCCCTGTCTCCGCCTTTCCCTTTTTTCTCTCCCTTTCTTCCTCCACTCTTTCCTTGAGTTGTTTTATTCTTTCTTTGTAAATGGTTTCAAATCTTGGGCAAGATAAATATTTAGCCACACTTTTCAATCTTGAGAAGGATGCAGGTGTGAGGTAGTTATTACAAATTATTTAAGTAATTTCTTAACCAATCCAAATACAGTACTACATACATTTCTGCCCTTCCAGAACTTTGCTAAATGCAGTGTCTAAACCTGGGAAAGCCACTGCCTTAAAATCAAAAAGTATTTCAAATTCACCATGCTGAGTGCATAAGGGAATAAATATATGATAGGGCTAATGAGTCGCATAGCCTCAGAAATGTGTTGGCTGGTATAGTTTTCACAGGGTTGGAACAGTCTCATGGAATTACCAGGTTATCCTTTGTAAAAAACATGATTATCTAGCAAGTTAATTTCCACAGAGAAGAAGTATGGAAATGTGATGTTTGGTTTATTTCAGTGTGGCTGGGTGGGTAATGAATTGGGGCTCAGCCCAGATCGAATGAGTGCACATTCTGTCTTTGCCTTTCTCCTTCCATCTCCATCTTTTCCCCTGAAAGTAGGCTTCAGAATTCTATCAGTTGTGTAAAATCATTTTTTAAGTAAAAAGTTACAACATCTGAATTCAACTCAGAGGAGTGGAAATTCTGGGTGAAGGCAGGAAATCCTGCTTGAGCTCTGGCCTCTTCTCATGGCCAAGTGCCAGGAAGAGCTGGGTGCTGGCAGAATGCAGCCCAGCTCCTTACGTTTGTAACCTTGGCTCTAATCTTGGTTGCTTTAGGAAATTTTACCTTAAGTTCCTTGAGGAAAGATGTTGGATAATTGTTGTGCTGACTACATGGGAGTTATGGGTAAAACTCTACATGTACATATATGATATGAATTCTTTTTCTGGTTTCTTTTTTAAAAGAATAAAAAAATATGATATGAATTCTTGAAAGCTTTTTTTTAAATCAGTACATGATTACATTCTTCTCTTTTTTCATTTCCCTCTCCATCTCTTGATTCCTTTTGCATTTGAGAAAGCTTACCACCCTATTTCCATTGTTTATTTTGCTCTTCATAGTTTGGGTTTCTCATTTAAGATAAACTATGTGATATTTAGGCTTGTGTGTCTCATGTATTTCACTTAACACTATGGTCTCAAGGTGCATCCATTTTCCTTCAAATGATTCAAGTTTTAATGGCAGAGTAGTACTCCATTGTGCATAAATACCATATTTTCTTTATCCATTCATCTGTTGATGGACATATAGGCTACTTTTGAGGTCTAGCTATTACGAATTATGAATTATGTTGCTATAAACATAGGTATGCATGTGTCACTGTACTATGATATCTTTAACTCTTTGGGGAAAATATCTAGAAGGGGAATAGCATTGGAATGGATCCTCAAGGAGCACTTTGCATTCAAATCGCACTTATCAGAAAGAGGCTAACCTGTTCTTTGACATAATCCCAGGTGTTCCAAAAAAATATCATATCACTCTTCAATGCTTTGCTAATATAGTGGATTAACTAATGGTCAACTTGTACACCCCGCTGAGCTGAATCAGTGTGGTGCTTTGTATGGAACGCCCACTTGAGAATTGTTGCCAACAACATAAAAAGAGAACTGGAGAGGGAGATGGTGCTGTTGATTCTCCTGGAGAAGCTTGTCACACTGGTTTTCCTGTATGAACTCAGCTGTTCTCATCACTGGAGTTGCTCTGGTTCTGTCACTGAGGATGGCTACTTTTTTTTCTTTTTTTGGTAGAGCTCTGCTCTTACCTAGAGCTTTACTTCCTGATTCCAGTGCAGATTCCTCAACCTGCTGGCAAAAATCTTTTATCCTTCTGGTGCAGACTTTCTAGCTTCCACCACTGACCTTTGGACTTTCCCAGTCCTTGGTATAGACTTGTATGAGACATTGGTGTGGGCTCTAGGTCTTCAGTTGGACTTGTGCAGCACACTGCAGTGTGATCTAGGCCCTCAGATGGATTCTCTGGGTCTCTAGAGTGTGGGAAGATCTACCACATTCTTTTGCATTTGAAACTTTGGGTGAATATTATAAAATAATCCTACAAATTATATGTTCTGTATTAAATCTTTTCCCTTGCAAACCCTGACTGTAACAGCTAAATCCATCCTAGGAAAACTGAAATGTCCTCTGTTCTATAACGCTTCCCTAAAATAACATATTTTATCTTGATGATGGCAAAAAATATTAATAGGTATTGTAGAAACTTTGAAACATATATAAATATATATAGAAAAACAAAAGTCATCCATGGCATCAGTGTGTGAAATGAAAAGTGGTATTTCATTTCATCACTCATTACTTTTTTCTCCTCTGATTATATGGTGAGTCTCAGTTTTTCATTAGTTTATGTTTATTTGCATGTATGTGAGAATTTTCTGATAACAATTTTCTTTCCAGTTTTATAATCATTTTTTCTCATTGTTTTTAATAACTCTTTCAATATTGAAATTATTCCTTTGGGGAGAGAGGTATAAGTAAGGTCAAAGAGGTGACCCTAGGCTTCTATCCCCCACAACAGGAGTTGTGCGGTAAAAAATGGCATCTTTGCATCCACTCTGGCATCCAGGTAGGCATTTGTGAATACTTTCTGAGGCCTAAGGCCAAAGAGGACTCTTTTGAGAAGACAGGTCCTTATCCTAACTGTGGCTGTGCAGAGAGATCCACAAACAGCCTCATGTCTCTGGGGAGCCAGCTACTGCCATCTTTAGCTTTAGTCCTGCTACCAGCATCATCTCACAGGAGATCTAAAAGAAATGACCTCTATCTGTGCTTCAGATAACAGCCCTGTGATCTTGTTCTTTGCTGTGGCCCCTGAAGTGGCCAGTGACCCAGCTCCAAGCCCTCTCACTCATAGCCTTAGAGCAGTCCTGTCTACTCAGAGACCCTGCAAGAGACACATCCACTGTTGCCCCTGGAGGTCTGCTAGTTGGTCTGATTGTGGATGCTGAAATGGCCTTCTGGTTTTGCCTCAGCTGGTCTCAGTCACAGCCTTGGAGCAGCCTTACTCCCTCAGGAACTAAGGAGGAGACTTTGTCATTGGTGCCCACAGCAGCAGACCCACTGACCTGGGTCTGACTGCAGATCCTGGAGTAGTCCTATGATTTACTTCTAGCCTTTGTTGGCTATGGTTTCTGTCCAGTTCTACCTACACCTGGACATACCCAATGACCTATAGGGACAATACTCATCGATACATCTGGTAACAGGCCTCCCTTCTGTGGACCCAACTAAACTGTACACTCTGAATTCCAGTGCCAGCCCCACTGACCATGGTCTGGAGGCAGTTCAGTTCTCTCAGGGACTAGATGGGATCTATGCCAGCCCAAGATGACTGGAGCAGAAATAAATGAAGTAGGGATTGGAATCACAATTAAAAATAAGAAAACTCATTTTTTTTGAAAAGATAAAATCAATAAAGCTTTAGAATAATCAGCAAAACAGAAAAATCAAACGAAATTATAATCATACATTATAACTGATAGCACAGAAATATAAAGCATCATGGGACTATTATAAAGTATTGCATATTAACAACTTGGATAACCTCAAAAAAAAAAAAAAAAGAATAAATTCCTAGAAACACACAATCTACCAAGGCTGAGTGATGAAAAATAAAATATATGAATAAACCAATAATGACTAAGGAGATTATATCAATATTCAAATCTTCCCAACAAAAAAGTCCAGGACCAGATGATTTCATGAGTGATTCCTACAAAGAATCAATGTCAATCCTTTTCAAACTTTCACATAAAATTCAACACTTCCAAACTCATTTTATGAGGTCAGCATTAGCTTCATGCCACAGCCAGAGAAGGGCACTTACAAAAACAGAAAATGACAAACCAATATCTCTGATGAAAATAGATACAAATGTCTTGTCAAAATACTAGAAAATAAAATATCATGGAACACTAGAATGATCATATGGCATAGCCAAGTGGGTTTTATCTCTGGGATAAAAGATGTTTAATGTACAACAGTTCATAAAGGTGATATATCACATTAACAACACGAAGGATTAAAATCATATGGTCATCTCAATGAATGGAGAAAAAGCATGTGGCAAAATTTAACATCATTTTATGATTAAAAACTCTACAAATTAGGTAATGTAGTAGTACACTTCAATGTAATTAGGCTATAAATGATACATACATAGCTAAAAGTTATACTCAGTTATTAATAGTTGAAAGCTTTCTTTTAAGTTCAGGATCAAGAAAGTCATTTCATCACTCATACTCGACATGGTACTGAAATTTCTAGCTACAGCAATTAGCCATGAAAAGAAATGAAAGGCATCCATACTGGAGAGGGAGAAATTGTGTCTCTATGTACAAACCTTGATAGTACTACTAAGAAACTGTTAGGACTAATTAACAAATTCAGCAGAGTTACAGAATACAGAATCAGCATACAAAAGCTGTTTGCATTTCTATATACTATTAATGAATTATCTGAAAAGAAAGTGAAGAAAACAGTTGTGCTTACAATAGCATCAGGAATAATAAAATGCATAGGAATAAATTTATTCAGGTAGATGAAAGAGATGTGTGCTTAAAATTGTAAGATACTGAAGAAAGAAAATGAAGAAGATAAAAATAAGTGGAAACGTATCCTATGTTCGTGGATTGGAAGAAGTAATATTTTTAATATGTCCATGTTGCTTAAAGTGATCTACAGATTCAGTAGAATCCCTGTCAAAATTCAAATAGAAAAAAATCTTAAATTTCTTATGGTGCCTAAATAGGCCTACAGTGTCAAAGCAATCTTGAGAAAGAACAAAAGTGGAGGCATTATATAGTTCCTGATTTCAAACTATATTACAAAACTATAGTAATCAGAATAGCATGGTGGTGGCCCAGAAACAGACGCAGGTCAGTGGGATAAACTTGACAGCTTAGATACACAATTACACTCAGGTGGTCAACTGATCTTTGACAAGGGTTCCTAGAATGCAAGATGTGATTGAAAAATATGATGTATGTTTAATAAAAAATTATTACAGTAAAAAATGCATTACGATTAACACCCTTCAAAATACTCCTCCTCACTTCAAACACACTTGTCCCATCATTCTTGCCATTTTCTGAAGCAGTTCTGTAAGTCCTCTTTTATGAGGGTCTTTTGTTGTGCTGTAGTGTCTGCCTTGGTGTCCTGAACTGACTAAAAAAAATTGCCTTTATTGGTCACTTTGACTTTGAGGAAGAGCCAGAAGTCACAAGGTGCCAGATCTGGTGAATGGGAAAATGAGGTGAATGATAACACAGTCTAATGTTTTTATGAGCCTGTCTTTCTGTTGAATGCTACTTGGCAACTGAGTTCATTCTATTCTTTTAAAGACACTCATGAAAGAGGACTTCCAGAACTGCCTCAGAGCTGGGCAAGAAAGGTGGTATTGTACATGTAAGTGAGGTTAGAAAGAGAATTTGAAGTAAAAGGGAATGCTTTGAGGAAGATTAATGACGATGTGTTATTTGCTGTAATGAATTTCTAAAATTTGAACATTTCACCGGGTATTTTAGTCACTGGTTATATACAAAAGGGAAAATATAGCCTCTTCAACACTCAAAAATGTTATGAAAAATTAATTTACATGAAAAAATGAAATTAGAAACTTATCCCACACTGTACACGCAAAATTAATTCAAAATGAACCAAAGACTTATTTGTAAATCCTAAAACTATAAGATTCCTAGAAGAAAACATAAGGTAAATCCTCACTTACTGTGACCTTTGTAACTGTTTTAAATTCATTGACTTGACACCAAATGATAATGAAAACAAAATGAAGTGATACTATGTTAAACTAAACCATTTTTCTACAGCAAAAGAAAGAAATAATTAACAAAATGAAAAGGCAACTTCTGCATGTGTGGTTAAAATCCAGTGGTTAAAATCCAAAATATATAAGGAAATCATATAACTCAACATAAAATAGTGCCCAGTAAAAAACAAGGTTGTGAAAAGAGATTTTTTAAAAAGACATACAAATGATCAGCAAGTAAAGGTTCTTAAGATCACTAATCATAAAATAAATGCAAATTAAAGCCATAAGGAGCCCCTTGGCCTTGTTAAAATGGCGATTATAAATAAAAGATTACTAGCTTTGGAGAGAGTGTGACGAAAAGGGAACTCTTTTCTGCTGTTGATGGACTGTAAATTAGTGCATTCTCCACAGAAAAACAGTACAGGGAGTCCTCAAAAATTACACATAGAGCTACCATGTGACACTACTACCTCATTTTCAGGTGTATATCTAAAGAAAATGAGATTAGCATGTTAAAGGGACATCTACACTTCTGTGTTCATTGCAGCCCTATTCACACATCTGGGAATACTGAGATGTGTGTTGATGAATGAATAAACTCTGAGGTGTACACACGCAAGTGAATATTATTCAGACATTAAAAAGCAGGAAATTCTGCTTTTTTGGTCACCTTCTCCTTGCTGGGACAAAATATCCAACTGTCACAATTTAAAGGAGGAAAGACTTATTTTGGTACCTGTTTTAGAAGTTTCAGTCCCTGCATGGTTGGACGGTCCAGGCAGAAATACTGTGGTCAGTGCATGGAGGAGAGTCCTCAGCAGGAGAGAGGGGCTCAGGTCAATGCCGCAGGAAGCAGCAAGCGTGAGGGAGGACCCTGGAGGGAGATGCACACTTCAGGGCCAAGCCCCCTGTGGCCCCACCTCCTACCTGCAGGTCACCTACAATGCTCTGATAATCCAACCATCTTTCAAAAGTCCTGCCTTCCCAGCACTTGGGCGGTTGAGGCAGGCGGATTTCCATGAGTTTATGGCCAACTTGAACTAATAGTGAGACCCTGTCTAAAAAATAAAAAAAGCCCTGCCTTTGAGCTCATGAGGCTGTGGAGGGCCGTCCAGTTGTAAACCATAGCATCTGCCATTTATTGCAGTATGGATGAGCCTAGAATATTATGCTAAGTGAAATAAGCCAGACACAGAAAGAGACATACTATGTAATCTGCACAATCTGACACATAAGCCGATAGAAACAGGGCAGAGCGGTGGCTGTCAGGGGCTGGGCAGTGGGGGAAATGGGAAGACACTGGTCAAAGGGTATAGGTCATTACTTATAAGATGGATTAAGTTCTGGTACTCAAAGGTACAATTATATAGTGACTATAAATAATATTCTATTGTATACTTGAAATTTGCTTAGATGGTAGATGTTATGTGTTCTTGCTGCAGAAAAAAGTGACTGTGAGGTGATGGATGTGTTAATTAACTTGATTGTGATAATGCTTTCACAATGTACAGTCATGCACTATATAATGTGTCGTTCAGTGGCAGACTGCATATACACTGGTGGGCCATCACCCAGTGATATTGTAGCTGTCTCCGTTTGTCTAAGTACACTCTGTGATGTTTCCCTAATGATGCATTTCTCAGCATATCCCAGTCATTAAGTGACATATTACTGTATATGTGTAACAAATCATCACATCTTACACCTTAAATATATGCAGTTTTTATCTATCCACTACACTTCAATGAATTTTGGAAAAAGAATATTCTGCTGATTTGCCATACATGTTGCATATGCATGCATTCACATATGCATAGATACTTCTTTCTTGCCCTTGAGGCATTATTTTACTTTTAGACTTAACTTGAAATAGCTAAGCCTACAAATGCGGGTAAATTATGTGTGATTCATGAACTATGGCAAGTGTAGATACTCATAGATACAGAGATCTATAAGTGCTATGGCAGTGTGACCCCATGCTAGATCTGGGGCCAGCTGTGTTTCCTGTTCCTCTGGATGGTAGGGAGTAACTTGTCCTGAAAGTTTCCCTGTTTTATCCTGGCTGTGTGTCTGCCTACACTCTCCACTCTACCCTGCTCAAGTGTACAGTACTACTACGTGCTTCTTGGAGTGAAATCATGGGCTTTGAAATTAATTAGCAATGAGTTTGTCTCTGTGAGTTACTAATAGAAAGATATTTATAACTTTAACTGTGGGTGAAAAATGCCAACATCACAGGACTGACGTTAGGGTGTACATATGCACACACACATACTCACATGTACTCACAGCACATGTAAGCAGGCACTCAAGCAAACAAACATATACATGTATATGCACATGCAAGACGTATGTACACATACAAGGAGGACAGAGAGAGAGACAGAGGCAGACAGACAGACAGACAGATAGAGAGACAGGCAGAGAGAAAGAGAGAGAGATACACAGTATCCCTGCAAGTGAAACACGACATCTCATCCCAGGCTGAGAAGGGAGCAATTAAGCAAAGCCCTATTTGCACACAGGACAAATTCTGCTTTTCACTTGGTCTCCTTTTCCTTGTAAGAACAGCATTGTGCACATTCATAAAGACACATACTATTCACAAGAGCATCTACAACAGTGACCTGAGCTCCAGCTTTGTTTTGACCAGGCAAATACGTGAGTGGAGCTAGTGGTGTAGAGTTGAACACTCCTTAATTCAGAATTGTTTTGGAGAGGCTGCTGGGTGTCGTGGATAAAGAAAGTTTTATAATGACTGCAGCGTATGAAACAAAAAGCTGGAGATCTAACCAGTCTCCACATTCTATGATACAAAGTTTGAAACCCTATCAGAACCAACCACAAATGTGATTACTAATTTTCCTTATTAATGCTTTGGGATACATGGATAACTATATTTTCACACAATTGTAAGTCCAGAAAATAAGACAGGAACCTTTAAAATGAGCATTGAAGTATTGCCCTTTAGGCTGAGTGTCCAACAGACCCTGGGCCCTCCCTGCCAACAGACACTTTGGTCTTGACTGTAGCCTCCTCCTCTACTCCCTGCCCAAGCTGGCAATAGCAGCCCTCCTTTTTCCATTCTAGAAGGATTTCAGAGGAGAGCAGAGCCTTTGGATGAGGGATGCAGTGTCTGGTTTAGACTCAAGGCAGGTTCTGCTTTTTCAATCCTTACTGTAGTACTGGGGCAGCAGGTCCTGAAAATATACCACTGCTTCCATTTACCAACCCCCAGCAGGAGGCCTGTGTATAGACCCCTTGGGCAAGTCCTATACCTTAGTGCCCTATCACTTCTCTTTTCTTATCTCTGTTCCTGGAGGACCCAGGCACTTCTGAACGGTCACTTCTAAGCAACAAGCAGTCTATGTTGTCAGTCCCTTTTCTCCTGGAACTTGTACTAGCTGTCTGTTGGGATTTCTTTGCTGTGGTCTTGCCTTCCAGTTGCCCACATCAGAGATGAGCACTTCCCAGGGACTGCTCCACTTCTGGCTGGTATGCAGGTGCCTCCCCTCAGGTGGTGACTTCCCTGGGTGCTGACTTCATGAAGCCCTGCCCTGCACAGAGCAGCACTTGCCCCACAAGTCACTCCTCCTGTACCCTCCTGCTGTGCCACCCACCCACCACCTGCTCACTTCCTCCTGGCCACGGTTGCTTACGCTTTCTGTACATTTACAAATGGTTTTGCAGTGACAGAGTCAAACCATCATATTGTGTCTTATTTCTACAATCACCTTTTAGGTTCTTTAAATCTTTAGAATTCCTCATGGTACTCTGCATGATCAGTATTTGTTAAGTACATTTGTAGACATATAAAAGTGGTGGTAGATACATACACGCAGATCTTTTGGGAACTGGCTCATTAGTCATATCAGTTTTGGAAAAGAAGATTAATATAATGTAACTCCAAGCAAAATATCAATAAATCTGGAAGATTTTTAGCAAATACTCAGTTAGACTCTGATATCATAGCCACATCAAAAACTAGGAAGAAACTTATTTTGAGATACAGAGATGCTGAGAAGCTCTGAGAGGGTAAAGACATTACTCTCCTGTGAGTTAGAGATTTGTTCCTTCACTTCTTACTTGAATTAGAGGTTTGCTGCTTCACTCCAAAGCAAGTCCTTGCACAGGGGCTTCAAAGCTCTGTGTTGTCTTGAATGTTGGCACGGGCAAGTATACTTCTTTCTTTCCTGAAAATGAGCAGGGCCTTACACATGCACTCATCTATGTGTGCACTCTCACATGTACATGTATAGAGATACATTCACACACATACAGGCACAAACACATCAAATTTTGAAAAAATAAGTGATGTGAAAGAAATTTGATTTTTACTTAAGTCCAAATCCAAATTCATGCTGTTGAAGCTATTACAATAGGTATAGAAAATTGTACCCTCACACCTGAAGGAGTTTGACCTCCACATAGAATATCTGATGATGTAACACCCACTATTCATCTGGGCTCATCACTGGGTTTTGTTTTAAGGGACATAACATCATTGTGTATGCATATATGTACATCTTTGGGTAGGACATGCTCCCTGTAGAGCCTAGTGAGTGATGGAAACACAGCTCTTACTGGGGGAGCTCGTGGTGAGCAGATGATGATGCCCAGAAAGCATTGCCAGGCCTGGTATTTTGAAGATGGGGATGTGGAACTCAGAAGGAAGTCATGTATCAGAGTCCACCAGCTCTGAAATTCTGCAGCAGTGACTCAAGCTGCACCGTTGACCTCAGTTTCCAGTTGTCCATAACACAAAGCTGCTTTTCAAAGCAAAGGACATTGGAGGCACGTTAATTGTTGAGAACTGATTGTTCTCATTTTTCTGTGTGTCTTGTGTTCTAGTAATGGGCTTCCAGAACATGCTGAGCCCTATTCATGGTCCTGGGCAGTACCTTTGCAAATACTTCCCTTAGGTAGCAGCCCATCACCTCTTTTTTCCTCAGCACCATTAACACATCATTTGGAAATAATATATTTTCAATTTGGCTTTATTTTGTGTTCACAAAACCTGTTTTTCCTTGAGTTTGTTCCTTGGCTTGAATACCTTCACCCTTTTCCATGGACCCTCTAGGGATCTTTCCCAGACTGGAAACAGTGAGATGCCTCTGATGTTTGACCTGAAAGTGAGCATGGCCATACACACGCACTCATCTATGTGCACACCACATGCCATCTGTATTTGACTGCCACGTCAAAACAGTTATTTGCATGAGGAGACCCAAGCAGAGTTTATCTGCTGACAGATGAACTCAGAGAGGGGAGGGGAGCAGCAGACCCTTAGTGCCAGGTCCACCTGGAGATACTGGTGCTGCTTGGTCTGAAAAGAAAAAGGGCCGGGTCCTATGCATCTGACTCCTGGATGAGCTTCTCTAAGCTGTGAAGGAAATGCTCCAACACTTTGGCACTGCAGCATCCCAGAAAGTTATGAGGCAGGCTGTTTCTCCTGTTTGCCGGGAGCCTGCCTAGCTCTGCCACATGGAAGGTGAGCAGCCTGAGATCAATTACTTCTTGCCTCAGAGATACCCAAAATGGGGTTACAAATATCCAAAATGCGGTTAAGAGTAGCTTCCTCATAAACATTTGAGGAGGTATAAATGGGATCATCCATAAAAATGGATTGGATAGTGCCCAGGGTCAGGGTGGTTCAGTAGATGCTCACTGCAGTAACTATTGTTATCCGGTTGTAAAGGAGGCCCAGCAGACTAGCCAAGGGGGAAGGACTGGACACGGCTGCAGACTGGTGGGGTGTGAGACCTTTCTACCTTGATATCAGAGTCTCTATGAAGTAGTTTTTAATTCCTGCTTTTCTACTCATCAGTGGGTTTATTATTGCGAGTGCAATGCTTCATGGATGAGCACCGGCTGAAAGAAAATCTCTGGCCTTCAAAAACTTCCAGTTTCATGTCAGCAGTTTCAGAAGCACGTTAGCCAATTGATTTCGTTTATAATGCTCCATATTCCTATATGCATGACAGGATAAGAGGCAGAAGATTCAATTATTCTCCACTGACCTTTTTTGGCTTCTTTTTTTCTTCCAGTAATCTGATGAGTTGATGCGAGGGTTAGAATAGCACTCTCAGTGTCTGGGTTTCCCATTGTCACACCTCTGGTTTGCACATGAGTGCTTGGTAGAAGTCAGGGCAGTAGCTACCTCGGCCACTCCTTCCTCTGTCCATTCACTCCCAAGGGAAACCACAAAAGGGCGAGGAATATGCCTGCAAATGTTTCTGACATCAAACTTAGATCACCGGGGAGCACTTCTGTAAAAACTGTGCACTCAGGTTTTCGGCTTGCATTTGGAACCTATCTGTCCACTCAAGCTGGACGCTGAGCGCTCTGCTTCCAAGTGCAGTAATGCAGGGCTTGGGAAGGAGGATGGCTGATGAAGAAATTACGTACAGGAAGATCACACTTAGGCTCGTGTGAGCACAGAGGGGGTTTTCTTTATGAGGCGCCCTTAGTGACAACAATGACAATGACCACCGTTTACTGACTGCGGCTTTGTGTCAGATGATCACAGTTTTCATCTTTTCCACCTTTCCACTCAAGAGGTTGTATTAGCGTCTGTTTCATAATTGATAGAAAGTGTAGTCCAAAAGTTAAGTGGTTTCCCTGAAATCAAAGAGCAAGTGAGTGGCAGATAGAGGATAGTAACATATTTGATCATCTTTCAATAATGCAACCATTCTTTTTGAAGTAAGAATAAAACAAGAGAGGAGGCTCATTTCTGTGATTTTAAGTCTGAGCTCTTAATCATTCTTATTAGTTTGCTAAATATGATAGCTGCTTTGAAGAAATGATGGCCAATATATTTTATCAAAAGAAACCTGGGAACCACAGTGAACTCCAAAATACCTATAGTATTTCAAATAATTTGTACCCATCTCTTGCAATTACAGGAAGTAACAAAATTCAGGCCACAGAGACAAATGTCACACTGATTTTATTTATTTATTTATTTATTTTTTTATTATTTTTTTGGTTTTTCTCCGGTACCGGGAACCGAACTCACGACCTTGCGCTTGTCAGGCAGGCGCTTTTGCTGCTGAGCTAAATCCCCAGCCCCACACACTGATTTTATAAAGTCTCTAGATTGTGCTATTATTCTGTTTACCAAAATTATTTCATTGTGTCATTCCCAATGAAGGTTGTCAAATGTGATATTCTTTATTTATGCCACTGAGTCCTCAACGCTGTGGCTGACTAATGATACCTTTATTTTCTTCTTGGTTAACATTTTCCCAGGATTCATGTGTTATGTAGAAGTGAAAAGAGAGAACAAGCTTTTGAGCCAGTCACATTACCTGATGCTTTTATGGGGATACTACTGTATTGAAGAGATGTCCTGAAAGTCCATGGAAGGGGACACAGGAGCCACTAGAGCCTTGGGGAGTGAGAAGCTGCTGAAACTCTAGGCATGCAAGAGCCATTGATTGGAGGACAAAAACATAAGGACATTTCCAGAAAGCTACACAGCGTCAATGGTAGTAGGAACTATGGGAGAAAGTGGCCATTTATCTTTGGAAATTGTGTCCAACCCTTTTGACAAAGCCCTTCACATTGCTCTCCATTGTTTTTTAACTTGCAGGTGGGATACTTGTGACCACTTCTTACAGCTGCCCTTGAACACTGACAAATACCATGTGCACAAAGGGTGGTGCCCTGGTCTCATTCAGACTAACACGTTTGCTCTTATCTGTAAACAGAGTAGCATTTCTATTCTCTATTAGATGGAACAGCTAGCTTTAGGGGCTGGTGAGGAGGTGGGTGGATATGCAACCCTGCCAATTAACACTTTGGGTCTGGTATGCCCAGAGTACTGTGGTTGAGTATTCTGGAAGACTATAAAACCATATTTCTGTAGGAAATGTTTGCTATGTTGAACCAGACATGATAAGAGGTAGTAAAATCTGTTATTTAAAAAAATTTACTTTTATGATGATTAATTGCTCTCCATTGAAAAGCCTATAATATCCCTATATAACCACATTTATTTCTACTGAAAAATGTGTTTTGTACAATGGAATTTCAAAACAGAGACAACCCCAAAAAGAATTAAAAAAAAATCTTTCTAAGAAATTGAAATTCCTGCAGAATAAATATTCTATCCTGCAAGAATTTCAATAAAAGCCTCCTCTGCCCACATAAGTATGTGTGCCAAAACTGTGAAACATAAATATTACTGAATATTTAGGGTGGATGCTAGATAAAATCATGGTGTGAAGCAGAAGCCCTTATTTTTCTTATTAGTAACAAAAGCTTTTTCTAGCTCTTCCTCTGATTCTCATTCTAACTCCTAGCTCAGGACCTGAGGGTTTTTCTATCACTAACCCAGTATGTTTCACAGATTCTCACCGCTTCTCAGACAAAGCACTGTCCATTTCAGCAAAGCTTCAGGTTGGACTGCAACCCCCTCTTTTCTCTGCTGGGCATTAGATAGGGGTCCTTCATAATCAATAAAGGTCTGCAATAATTCAAATTGCATTCCCTAATTATTAGATCAATTATATCCAATTTGTGTGATGAAAGCCGTGTTGCAAGAGAAATGACTATGTTCAAAGGCACAAGGCTGACAACTTAACGTTTTAACATTCTTAACATTTTAAACCTCACCTCAGAAATCTCGCTAATAAATTTTAACTGTTGTCTCTCCATACATCAGTAAATCTGGAAAAATCATATGACCTTACAGAGAAAATGAAATGCCCATTTACAACAGCAATGTGGAGTTTAAATCACTTTGGTCTATTCCTACTGGAATGTAAAGTAGCCCGTTCAGAGCATGCTTACCAAGCATATGGGTTGGTGCTTCTGGAGGTCTTTATTATACACATACATTCCTAAGGGGAAGGGTCCATTGACAAGCTTTAATTTACTTTTTAGGCGTTGTTTGTTTCCATAAAGATAGAAGCCATTCTCTCCATTCTTGTTATTCTTCCCAGTTTACTTTTTCTTAGCACTTTGATTTCAGAGATTCATCAGTTTTCTCCAGTGTTGGAACCCTGAGAAGCCTGCCTTGCCGGTATACAACACTCTTCAGCAGGAGTCACCCCATTACACTGCAGTATTTTTTTTTTTTTTTTAGTTCATCCCACCTTTGAAACCTCAACATTTTCGTTTCAACGGTGTGAGCAGTAAAAAAATGTTAAGCAACTAAGATGATATGAACTGATCCTCTTTTTAACCATATCATTAATATTTTTTATGTGAAAAGTTACAAAAATTATTATGGCACCTGATTAAGCTATTTAAAAGGAGAATGTTTGAGTCTCTTGGGAAAAATGATATATTATTTAAAACAATAATCTCTAGAGTTTGTTAAAAATTCAGCGCCAATTCAATGCAATGAAGATTTATTGAGCACTCTTTGGTAGCTGCAGGGAAGGTGCAAGAGAGAGAGAGAGAAGGAGAGAGAGCATGAGGAGGAGGAGAGAGAGAGAGAGAGAGAGAGAGAGAGAGAGAGAGAGAGTACAAGGGGGAGAAAGAGAGAGAGGGAAAACAGTGTCTGCCTCAAAGAAATGTGTAGGAAAACATAGACAACGATGTAAGGGGGGGATTTCCATTATCATTGTACTGCTGCATGTCAGGACTTGGGACTCCACAATACTGACATGCAGGTAGGAGAATTAGCCCCATTTTACAGGGAGGAATTTGAGAGCTACGGTAAACAGCCTGCCAGAGATCTGGTGAATAGCAGAGCCATTCCAGTGCATCTGGAGGAAATCGTGCTGAGGGAGAGAGGCAGAGATGGATTTTGGCATGAGCTTTGTTCCACGCTGGCCGTTAGACTGCCAGGTAGTGTTCTCTGCAGCGGTAAATATGGAGGGAAAGCAAAGCAGTCATTTTATTAGGCTATAATTTCTCCACATCTATATACTTACCAAAGCTATTAAGTAGTATTTATTCATTTCCTTATTAGGAATCAATTTTCCATGATGCTTATTGGCTGAGTTAAGTTATTGGAGAAGCTAAGGTTTGAAATTCATAGCTTTTGTTCTGGATTCATAATGAAGTCCATGTGCTCTGTGCGGTGCATTCTGTTGGTTTTAGGAGTGAGAGGTGCACAGTGAGGGATGGAGGAAGCAGGCCACTCGTCAGAATGAGATTCCTTGCAAATCCACATAGTCTTGACTATCTCTTAAGGTGACCAGATTTTAAATAATAAGCAAGGTTAAGTGGCACAGAGAAAGGGGACATCATCTCCTTACTTCTGGTTATTTTGCTACATTGAATTCACATGCATTTAAATGTGGCTCCGTCCAGTTGCCTTACTATTATTGCATTTCATAAGTGATGTCATTATGGTTTGTACTTTCTTTTTCTTTTTCAGTATGGGTATTGAACCCAGGCCCTTTTCACTGAGCCATACCTGCAGCCTTTTATTTTATTTTTTATTTTGAGATAGGATCTGCACTTTCAGATAGGATCTGCTGGCAGATTCATATGCCAATAACTGTGGGCTGATGCCAGAACAAAAGAATAAAACTGTAGAGTAACTGAATCTTGAGTTGGCATTGTTCAGCTAGCTTAACTAAGACATCCTGATGCCTTAGGTAGATCTGGTCGAGATGAGGGGTATGACAGAAGGTTAAAAATCATCACATGATTCTCTTGCATGAGAAACCCAAAATATAAATAACTGAAAGAGAAAAATGAAGGTGAGATAGAAGGAAATAGAGAGGTGGACTTTTTAGAGATGGGGAAGGGATTTGGGGAAGGAGCGGGAAGGGGAGAAAGTGGATGAAAAATAATCAGGAATATATATGCACATGTGTATGTATATGAATTCCCTAGATGAATGTAATTGTTGTGTATTACCAACATATACTAATAAAAAAGATGAAGTATTGGGGTACATCAATTCTCACATGTGGCTCCACCTTGGAACCACCTGGCACTGTCTGAAAAACCACCTGGTTCTCCCACCCTCAGATGTTCTTCTTTAACCTGAGATGATTTCAATACACAGCAGAAGCTGAGCATCACTGGCTTTACAACCAGAGTCCCCACTTTAAGCAGCTCATAATTATAGTGACTTTTATTTGAAAAGTATCCAGCCTCATTTTTGAAAACACAAGTGGTTATATTTGTAATGTGTTTTTGGTCATAAAGACCACCAAGCACTTATGTACAGCGGTATTTATGTAATCAATGTTAGAGCAGTTAGGTATGAAAAAATTTGCAGAAACAAATGAAATAAAATTACCAAAAGCTGGTCTCTTTTATATAATACATGTGGGAACAGCTTAGAAAAGGTGACTGGATAATGTCTGATTGATTTTCTTCCTCACTGAGGTTCCCTAAAGCTTCTCTTGGCAAGTACTCCCGTGCTGTGAGGCATGGATCCCCTGTATTCTTCCATGTGGCTTACCTCTGTAGCGCCTCTAGCTGATGCGGTCAGTACCTGTGTGTGAAGCAGGTATCCTTCCGCCTGGGCACATAGCCCTTCTTAAAAGTGTGGGCCTAGGACCAGTGTGGCTCTGGATCTGAGGCCACTCACCTGGGCATTTGATTCTGTGAGCAGGTTGACATACTCAGCCCTCAAACGTGGTTGATTTGTACTGAGTCCCTCTGCTAAGCCAGAGGGTATATCTGGGAATTCCTTGTTTGTATAGTTCCAGGGAGCAGGGACCCAAGGCATCTAGCTATCCATCTGCCTACCTGTCTGCAGTATACCAGATCTACTGATCCCAGCATTCGTGTGGTAGCCACCAGGAGCAGTGCCTCATCCCTGAAAGTTTTCCTGGCTGCTAGCTGAGGTGCCCGCATGGATTGGGCAAATGAAGCCAATGTCCACTGCAGATCTCCTCCCACTGAAGTCAAGTAAGGAATGTGAGAGGCTCATCAAGACCCAGTATACTGCTATAGGTTCCAGCTCCTCCTTGTGGCATCTGGCTTGTCTGTCTCCCTTTGGTTTTGGCCCACTTTGCTAAGACTTCAGGCTCAGCAAGAGACTCAAGCTATACAGACAGGGTGTACAGCCCTCATAATTGCACAGAGTCATGTCCCTATGATAAACCCATTGTTTTCCACATTCCCTAGTCCTTCTGATTCTGATACGCAGGCCCCTGCTTATTTGTCCAGCACATAGGGCCCAGGATGGATGCACTGCCTTTTCAAGTTGCCACACAGCATCCTGTGTGGAAATATTGCAGCATATCTGTCTTAATGGCTCTTAATTTGCTGTGACTAAGACCAGACATCGCCTGCTATTTGGCTGCTTTTGTTTGTTGGGGCTTCTCAGGGAAGGTGTCCTTTTATCCTTGGTACTTAGAAGCTGAAAACTGATAAATGTCTGCCAAATGAATGTTTGTTTTATAAGACTCAGATTTACTATGGTGGATCTAACTTTGTGATATTACATTTTTCAAACAGTATTTTGCTTTTAGCCGCTCTGTCTGCATTCTGCTGAGAGATTCAGAGGAGGGCAGGGGAAGTGCTGTGTAACTTTTCTACTGGGATCTTTCTACTTGACCTTGGTAGTCTTCTTGAAGGAGAGACTGAGTCCTTTACATCTGTAACTCTTTGTTCCTGTTCCCAGGCCATATTTGCCTTCACTCAAGTTTTGCTGAGTGAATTAATGCCAAAGTCACAGGACAGAGAAGAACACATGAGTCTCTATGACAGTCACTTGGATCCACGGCACTTTGGGGGAAAGCTGACATTTTAAATACCTCTCAAACGCTCATTACCTCCTTTGATCACAGTTGCCATTCTCCTCTGACCTCAAAAATGACTTCTCTTTCCACTCCCTAAATAAATGAGAGGAAGAAACCCAAATGAACACAGTCTAAGATTCCTCTCTTGCATCTGCTGGCGACCTCTTCAGAAGCAGGCACAGGGACCCAGACCCCCACCACGACAGCTTTTGACCACTTCCTTCCTCTCGGCAGGGCTACACTTTAGTTCCGGCATGTCTGTTCTGTTTCAGAGGATGTTTAGTACGTGGGCACTTGAAGGGAGCTCTTTGAAGTGGAAGCACCATATAAATCTAAGAGAAGAAATATAAAACATAGCTCCAATCGCACTCAGCCATCCTCCCTCACTAGTGAGAGGAACCAAATCTGGCAGTCATTTTTCCTCTTTGATTGTTTTCCAACAATGGCTTCCTTCCTTTCCTCTTGCACTAACTCCATTCAGATCACTTGACAAAAATGTATGTTGGAAATACAGTTAAGAAGATTTTGCATTCTCGTGATTGTGATTTTAGAAGTCTTATTGCAGGAGTAGAAATACTATAGAAAGCAAAGAGGTGCAGTCCAGTGTACCAGTGTAGTGAGGAAGGGCTCAAAACTTATCAGGAACCTCCAAACAGAGGGCTCAATGTGCCAAAAATCAGAGGTGCTGGTGGGGAGAGGCTCTGACCTGTGCATGCGTGAAGCAGGGGCAAGAGGGGTCAGTGCTGAAGCCTGTGTCCTGGAACCAGCCCTGGAGCCTATGCCTTGACAATGCTGACCCTAGAGAGAAGTCAGGGAGAGGTGAGCATGGACTCTTCCAGCCCCTGTGTTCCTTGGAGGCCTTGTGAGTGCTCATAGATCATTAGACAAGGTAGCATAGACGGCTTCTTATCATAATGCCTCCAAAGTCACTTCCAAATATTTATTTCAGGATTTAAATTGTTTGAGTTTAGTCAAATAACATTTAAGTATTCTAAGCACCAGGCACACTGTCTCATTTAATATTTGCATATGGGCACCAACCACAATCTTTTAAGGAGAAAATAAGACTCAAGTGGCTTGGGACATACAGCTAAACCCACATCTGCCCGGTCCTCACACTCAAGAGTTTGGGTTACTTCTGAAAGAAGTCTGGCCTCCTACAAAATTCCTTCACTCAATAAGGATTTCTCCATCCATTCACAGATGCCTGAAATTTCTTTTGCTGAGAATAGAGATTCCACTCCACAGAAATAAAGGATAAAAATTAAGATACTGATTAAAGCAGTAAATAAAAGTGAAATTTATCTCAGCAAAAACTATCAACACTGCTAGAGATAGAGAATCAATATGAGATACTTACTAATTTTTACTTGGGGGTGGGGAACCTGTGCAGGAGGACAGGAAGCCCACAGGTGGGGGAGGGGCATAAGACAAAGCCGCCATGTTCAATAGAAGCTGTGTCACAGTCAGATGATACCCTGCCAATTGCTGTAAAGAATTATACATCATATCCAATTATATGCATTATTGTTATTTCAATAAATAACAAATCCATGAAGGTTAAGGCTATGTGAACTTTTGCACATCTGTTTGTTCTTGTGATGTCACCACAGACTCTGATCAGGTAGCTGCCTTGGGCAGATGATGTAATATTCTTCACCTCTACTTATGGGCAATTTAATATGCTTCATAGTTGGACTTGACAAATCTAAGTTAGATCCTTCATTCTTGTATTGGTCAACTTTCCTATTGCTGGCATAAGATATTTGGCACCCACAACTTAAAAGAAGAGATGTCAGTTTGAGTTCACAGTTTCAGTCCATGGTCCGCTGGCTCCAAAGCAGAACACATGGTGGAAAGGCATAGCACAGAAGAACTGCTCAACCCATGGCATCTGGGAAGCAAAGACAGGGAAAGAGCCCAGAATCTCTCATCAAGCCAGCTGGCTCCAAGGCAAGAAGGGCGTGATGGAGGGGCTTGCTACAAAGGAAAGCTACTCACATCATGGCAGCCAGGAAGCAGAGAGAGAAGGAAGAAGCCTGGGAGGGAGATACACCTTTGAAAGTCATGCCCCAGCACATCATCTCTTCTGACCAGTTTCTGCCTTCTAATAGCAAGTCAACTACAGCACCCCATAATCCAGTCACCTTACAAAAAACACTCCTCTGAGCACATGAGGCCTAAAGAGGACATTCTAGATCTCAATCCTCGTACCTTTTGTGAGGTTAGTGCCCTTAATGCAATCACCTGTCCAAAAGTCTTAGTCCAGTAAAATTGACAATCAAGATTAACAGGCACAGGCCCTAAGCTTCTAATAGGCCTGTGTAGACAGATGTAGAATGTAGAGGGATGACTTAAGACTCAGGGCACAAGAATTTTGCCTTGATGGGTTGCCTAGGCTGAGTCAACACTGGCTCACAGGGTTGCTGTGTGGGAGATGGCTGGTTGCATGGCTCATCTCATCCCTAACCTGATGAAGGTCAGGCATAAGCATCTAATTCAGGTCATCAAATGCAAGGATAGAAGAATGTCTGCAACCTCGATTTTCCTATTTTCTATCCACCTGTTTTTGACCTTGGAATTGGGGATGGGATTTCTCTAAAAAATACAAGAGTAACTAGTAGATGTCAGCCTACAAGCTTGTACCTGAACAAAGGATGATGAGGATGAAAAATGGAGACAAAGAATTAGGTTAAAATATGGCAACCAGGGGATTCTTGTTTCCCTTCAACAAAAGGTCCTGAGTGACTGGTACTCACTGCTTTTATTCACTAGATGTGGGTACAAGCAATTAGAGTGACACAGGATTCATCTGCCTCCCACCATCTGGTACAAGTCTGGGTAAACAACAGGATCTCAGCTGTATTAACTTTTCCCTAGAACCTGCCGTGTGTCAGTGTGTCAGCATACTGCAGGTTCTAGGGAAAGGAGGCATGCTGCCTTTCTCCTTAGTGCTCACAGAGGAAGCCAATTAGGCCTCAGTCTTCCTATTTGGTCACCCACAGTAACTAACTTTGAAAGAATTTGTGCCCAAGAATATGGAGGAATGTGAAGATTTACCTGAGGAAAACAATCTCTTCAAGTTATGGGGAGCACTGGGAAGCCCTGTATGCTTGTTACTGAGGTCCAGCGACAAGCATCCCCATGGTTTCTTTGAGGATATGTGGGCTCAACCAGCAGTAATTGAAGAGTGTCACTCTGTGTCACAGTGGAAATTCTTATGCCAGGTGGGAGATTGGTTAACGGTCACTATTGGCAATCATAACAAGACACCTCCAAAAGCCCTACAGCTGCAGAGCCCTGAGGGTGGATGGATCATGAAAATGCTTGGTCTTGAATATAGCTGGGGGTTCTTCCAGGAAGGAAGAATGAGAAATGTTAAGAGGTCTGTGCTCTTATTCGTAGCAGGCTCCTCTTGGGACAACATGGCAAATGAAATGGGAGAGCTTAGCTGAGAAACAGCCAAGACTTCCTTTCGTCTATGCAGTTGCATACCTCTGGAAGGCATGAAAACTTTGGGACGTGGTCTTTCTCGTTCCTGTGCTGGGGTTTTGTTCCATTAGCCTTCAAACACACTGGAACACTAACAGGCAAGGTGAGTGTGAGGATGTGCTTGCTCGCCAACTCACTTTCTTTATAGGAATCTGGAAAGAAACACTGCCTGCAGGTGTGTCTGGGGCCTAGGTAGTGACAGCTCCATTCAGAAATTTGAGTGAAGGTTATTTTTAATTTGGTTGTTTGGAGTGTATTGAAGAAATTGATGTTAGTCAATCTATTTCCTGTTGGGTTAGTGCTCATGAACTTTACCATATCTTGAAATAAACAGAGTTGCCGATGTTGACAAAATATGCCAGGCTGCTTACCAATTGTGGGGTCCAACCCCTGGTGAATGGGAGGCTCCAAAAGGAACATTTGCAGCAGCAAAGCAAGCATTGTTCCTGTTTTTAAGCTGCCTGAGCAACATCACTAAACCTCTGGAGGCTTTGTTGGTGGCTTTGCAGAATTAAGCCAAAGCTGTTGGGGCTCCAGAGTTCTTTGAGAGCATACAGCACAGAGCAAAGAAACGCAGTGTGGTGGGAAACTACTTTGTGTCTCTGAACTATGGCTCTTGTACTGGTGGCCACCAGGAAGCCACACAGAGCTTTTTCAGAAGGGTTGATTCACACCATTTGTGATTAGAGTCCTAGGCTGTCATGTCATCAGGAGAAGAAACTGTCAACACATTTTCCCAAAGTATTTCAAGAGGAACTTTTTGCACAGAAGGAACCACTGCATTTGAAGCTAAAAATGGATTTTTATACAAAAATAAATGAACTCTTTCAGGTCTCATTAAGCAAGAGATCTTTGATCCAGTTGTCCATGTGCGGTCTCTACAGCAGTGCTGGTCCTGTGGATAATGCTTTGCAGGTTTATTTAAATAATGATTTTAAATGTTCCTTTAACATCTCACATCAATAATGGCTCTGTCAGTAACTTATAAAACTCACTTCTGGGGTTTCTTGCTGCCAAAGCCACACTGAAATTTTCTTAATTACTGGCACTACTCAGCTTGTCCTCTATCTCTACCCTTGGTCTAGGCACTTTCTTCCCTTGGCATACATTTCCTCCTCTTTTGACTCTGCTATACCCTCTTTATGTTTTAGGACTGTAGATAAATAAATCTTCCTCCAGGAAGCTTCCTAGATTCTCAGTCTGACATAGATGCTCCTAAAACAAAGTGCTTTTCTCTGAAGAGCATGTGTTATACTAAGTCATTGCTACTTGCCATCACTTGATGTCCTGTAACTAAAAAAATGTGGAATGTAGGGGCCATACTGTCCTGTCACACTGTAATTAAAGCCGATGTAGACACTGGCTACAGGGATAGACTTCCAGCTCACCAACTAGCCTGCCTTTTCTGGACATGTAAGAAGATGATATTTCCTAGCTATGTTTGTAGTTGTGTTGGGATAGATAACCAGCTCTAGTCAATGGCAGAATTCACAGAAATCCAGTCCAGCTGGCTATAGAAACATCCACCCCAGTGTTCCCTGCTCACACCTGCAAGGCAGCAGCACTGCAGGAGGAGGTGGCAGGAGTTACCAAGGACAGCTATCCAAGCCATGTGACACAGAAGAAATAGACCTCTACCACTTTTAAACCTCTGATGATTTGGAGGGGGGTACTTTTCAACACAGCCCAATTCGCCTTGACCAATATGGTACTTACTTGATACCTTTAAATAGAAGAATGAGTACATGTGTAGTGCCATCTTTCTCAAGAACTCCAAGGTGTCATGCATTTCTGCCATCACAGGAGGCCAGAAGGGGACCCTTCCTCAAGGGACAGGCAGGTAAAATGAGGTATGAGGTAGGGATACCTGGAAGGGTGTGGGTGGAGAAACATTGGCAAACAATCCTGCATATCTCACTCTGTGTTCT
This sequence comes from Chinchilla lanigera, assembly GCF_000276665.1. NCBI lineage: Eukaryota > Metazoa > Chordata > Mammalia > Rodentia > Chinchillidae > Chinchilla > Chinchilla lanigera. The sequence continues at coordinate 59,574,563 of NW_004955402.1, read as the reverse complement.
GAAGGTCACTGTCTATATTTCCCTTCCGCTAACTTTGTGCCTCCTGCCCTGAGATATGAGGAGCCATGAGAGCAAAGTTAAGGGTGTCCATCACTGAGGCCATGGGGCCTGGGCTATACAAGATTTAGAAACCACATGTGGACCAGAAATGGCATTGGTTTTTAGAGCACACCAACAGTGTTTGCAGATCAGTGCTTCCTACAAAACTGTGATCCTGGGCAAGGTATATACCTTCCTGAGGCTAGAGAAGGAAAACAGAATTGTTGAGTAAAGAAATGTGTACATCTGTGCCTTAGGAAAAATACACCTTCCCCACAGACTGGATGTGAAGGATCAAGCAAGAAATATATGTGAAGGTTACTGGTGTGCGGTGCATATAGTCAATAACTACTTAATGTTTGTGGTCAATAAGTACTTAATGTCTGTGGGCACAAAGTATTTCCAGTGGTTTTAGTTTTGGAGTCCTCTGGCACTGTTTTCTGGTAGAACTTGCAGATTCAACTATGAATAAGTACCTATGGCTTGGTCATGCTTTGTCCACTTACTCATGCCATAACCAATGCCCAGTGACAGGCTAACTTGGTGATGCTTCTAAATTGTTGTAGAGGGTTTGAGAAGACTGTCTTATTGTTTGAAGTGGTCATAATAATAACCCAGTACAAAAGCTCAGTACCAATCAAGGTGACTTTATATATTGTTTGGCTAAATGCCATACTCCCTCAAGTCCCATAAGTATGACTCTACTATACTGGCCTGTGTGAGTATAATAGTGTTGCTCTTGTCAGTATACAAAACTGATGAATTGAATCATCGCTGTTTAGAGAGGTGGCTTGTAATCATACCATGCAAAATATGCTTGCTAAAGAGGAAAAACATGGTGTAAAATCCTGATACTTACATGCTTCTTATACAATCTCTTCTTTACTTTTGAATTTACTTTCTCAATGGAATTCAATTGTTTCATCAGGTAAAACATAATTCCTGGAAAAGTCTTCTCCCTTGTACTACGAGGTGGAAGAGGCTATCCTAATGTCTTGAACTGAAATCAGAAGTGAGGAAACAAGGAGGGCCAGCCTCTAGAATTTGCTCAGCCCTGTAGGCAGTGCCAGGTGGCTCGGATGATTTCTGAAGGAGAGGGGTGTGTAGTTAGAGTGAAGGTCTGGGTGAAAGAGCTTGTGTTCAAATCATTTCTCCATCAAATCCTTGCTATGTGAGTGTGGGGATATTACACCTGCTCTCTTCCTATTTCCACTACCTATACAGTTGGGGAAGGAGAATGTTGCCTTCATGGGATGGTGGCTCATGCTGGTGTGGTAATCCAGTGCAGCTGTTTTGGAGCACTGTGTGGACTGCGGTAAGGGCTGAAGAATCACTCGCTTTTAGTGATGATTCTTCTTCTTTAATGAACACTGTAACATTAAATCACTTTTACTCTGCTCATAACTTCCAATAAAAGAACACTGGGGTGACCTTAATGTTCTACATTTTATTTTGAACCACATTTTAGCTTCATCCATAAAAATAGCATCACAATATAGTATGAGGCAACATAATCAAATGCCAATCAGATTTCAATAGCTAGCAGATTGTAGTTTATTTTTTACTTTTTATTTATCTTTTTACTTCAAGTAAACATATTTTTGTTCTATTACTCTGTAATTAAACTTAAGTAGAATACTCAGTTGTCAGTGAGAGTTCTGGTCTACCTTTATGAGGCAATAACCTCCACTCTGACTCGACTTGATACATTTTCAGGACTTCTCCTTGGTGATTGGGGTTGTCCCATGGCATCACAATGCTGTGATGCTACTGAAGCTTTAGGACCATGTTGAAGGAAAATGTCTTAACATTTACATGTTAATACCAGGCCCCATGTATGGTTGTATAGAAGGGATGGGATTTGAATTAACGAACAGATGCACCACCAGCGAAATTCAATTTAAAAGAAAA